>NC_088910.1:31647499-31950530 GCF_963576675.1 Euphorbia lathyris | reverse complement strand
CATTGGAATAGCGCTGTAATCTTTTTGTGCTTTCACTCAAGCCATCTATCACAGGAACACAATCATCCCGAACATTTCGAGGAACTGGGATGGACCCAGTGATCAGGTTAATAATACACTCATGGGACTTGCTAAGCCAAGTAAGAGAGCTGGTAATCTGAGCAAAGGATTGATGATACATCTTCAGTAGTGTAGAGTCATAGAAGATGCGTTGAGCATTGTCGTAGCGAATGGCCTGCAGAATACCTTGTGAAAGTTTATCATTGGTGCTGGGATCAACGTCCATCTGAGCTTTGTTGACATTTAGAAGACTTACGGCTTCATTGAGTTGATCAATTGTACATTGAGAAGTGGAGGAAATGAGCTCATGTGTACAAGTGAGATCGGCAGTCAGCTTGGCAAAGCAGTCATGCAACTCACCAGATGTGGCATACGCATGAGTGGTCATTGTCCCAAGGTTGGGTAGGTCTGTTCTCAGTTTGGCAAAGTGTTGATCTAACTCGGCCGAAGTTGCATATCCTGGATTAGGTGCAGAAAGATTGTTGATTTTACCTTCAGGGGAGTTCATGTGGTTGATCATCAGAAGGAATAGCTCAGTCAGTTTGGCAATGTGATCTTGCGTAGGTTGCTGTGTTTGGACGGATGTCATAACACTGATAAGATCCTTGAGTCCTTTAATTTCAGTAAGAAGTTGAGTAATGGCAGGAACATTTGGTGACTCAGGATGAGCAGACCTAGCAGCATCAGAAGTGGTGAACTCCTGGAGAAGAGATTGAGTCGTTTCTATGATTCGGTGGCCAGACTGAGTTGCACTAAGATATGCAAGTTGATCGGTGGAATTTGGCTCAGACGCAGGAATGGAGGTGGAGCTAGATAGTGGTGGAGTTTGCTTCTTAGTAGCTTGAGTATTTGTTTCTTCAGGAGTTTGAACAGGTGGATCCATAGTTTTCTCCCCATGTTGAGTGGCTGGTTCTTCGAGCCCTTGCTCGGCAGGATTTGGATTCTGTGGAGACTTGGCATGTTCCTCAGTGTGAGTAACAGAGGCTTGATTTTGCTCTGGTTCCTTAGGAGGAGACTCAACATGGTGGGAAAAATACTCGAACTGGATAGTGGATGGATCCGTAATTTGCTCCAAAGATGGAGATTCTCCCAAGAGATCAATAAGAGGAGTTTTAACAGCTTTCTTTTTCAGCCTTTTGAGGGACTTAGTCTTTAGAGGTGAAGGGTCAGTGTGAGCATTTATATCCTCAACCTTGGCTTCAACATTCAGATCCTCTCTTTGATTATTTTCTTTTTGTTCAACATGTGCCTCCTGATGTTGCTCAACATTATCCGGCTCAACATGATCTTTTTCTTCAGCATTATGCTGAGTATCAACCTGTCTTTGTTCTTCTCCTTCATCAGTTTGCTCAATTGGAGTTTTCTCAAGATCAATCCCAATGTTCTGAGTGCAGTGAGATTTGGGTGTCACAACCCAATCAATGGGATCAGCTTCAACTATTTTCAACCCAGAATTTCTACATTTCTTCTTTAGAGGTTGTTCTGGGGATTCTTCATTTTCTTCTTCGGGCTCAGCTTGCCCTTTCCTTTTCTCTGCTGACTTAGGTGTAACCTGAGGTTGGTCAGCATCGACATTCTTTCCTCTAGTCATAGCCCTCTTCTTTCTGGGCACAGTTTCAATATCCTTTGCACAAGTGTCAAGTGTTTTTCTCTTCCTCTTTGCCTTAGGGGACTCGGCAGGAACTTCCTCTGGTTCAACTTCTGGCTCAGCATCTTCTGCTGCTAGCTCAGTTTCGATTTCTTGTTCAGCATCGTTTTCTTCCTCATCTTCCTCAACATCTTCACCTCCCTTTAGAGGTTGGTTGAACAATAACCCAAATAGCAAAGCCGCGGTTATTTCTGTTCCCAAGCTTTTAGTCTCAGTGATGGTCTCAATCTTGTGATCTTCAAGGATCTTGGTGATTAGAGAACCTAGTCGAAGTTTCTTACCTCCACGTTGAAGTGCACCAACCAAAAACACAGGCATATTGAGTGGGCAATAGGTTAGCATGTGCCATATAAAGCACTGCTCGAAGTTGGAGGCAGATGAGGCTGAGTTGAGTTTAGGGAAGATGAAGTTTGTCAAGATGTAGTGCGCCATCTTCTGGTTTTGCCCCATACTGGTGCTGGGTATTTCACCTTTGTGATTTTTGGGTTTGCAGAATCCCTTCATCTGGTCAAGCTGTTCCGTTGATACCTTTTCCTTTGTTGTTCTAAACTCGGTTCCTTTGTTAGGCAAGTTGAGTAAGGTTTCCAAGTAGGAGGGAGTGATTACAATCTTGTGACCCTTAACGTGCGTCTCCAGATAGTCAGCATCGTCCTTATCAACTTGGAGACCGGAGTAGAATTCCCTAACCAACCGAGGATAGGTGGTTCCGGGGAGAGAGAAGAGGCCTGTCCACTCGTTCTTCTCAATCCATTCACAGAATGGCTTTTCGGCGGTAATGAAGCTGGGAGAGAACCAGCGGCATTTTAGGACTTCTAGGTTTTTGACTTTCGTGTGAACTTTTACCATGGTTCTAGGCTTGGGTTTCTTCTGTTTTGAGGAGCTTACCGGGTCCATTTGACGGTGTTTGCTCGGAGTTAGGTTAGACTGAGGAGTAGATTTGGGGCTTTCATCGGTGATCAATTTACCAGAATTTTCACCGGAGATTTTCTGAGTGTTGGACATTTTCAGAGATTTTTGAGGAAGTTTTGAGAGAGAGAGATTCTGAATACCAAAGGATTTCTGAATACCAAAGGATTTACACGTGAGGAGATTTGAGGAGTAATTCTTCCATTTTATATATATCTAAAACGGTCCTATTAATTGAACTAGCCGTTTTTCCTTGGGGCGTTCAACCGACAGAGATTCTGTCATTTATGACATTTTCGATGCATGGGTTATTTCATCATTTGTTTGCCTTTTCCTGGTGCTATTTATTACACGTGTTGGCATTTAATGGTGCAAGTGGGTTTTAGCGCAGTTTTCCTAGAAAATGAACCGTTTGTGATACTGAGAAACTAGTTCTTATCGAGGTGGATTCCTAACTTAGTATATGATAGTTGCTCAGTATATGTACCTACTCAGGATAATCACACAACATGTATGTCAACTCAGTATGGGGTGATTTTTCTACATTTTGAGCTCAGTATTAGTTTATTTTACTCAACATGGCATTTGCACAACGTTCTCATTTTTACTCAACATGGCAGTCACTCAACATTCACTAGAGAATTACTGAAGGGGATTAGACATACCGATAGCTTCCCTTAGTATGTTGAATTGTTCACGTGCCAAGGGCTTGATGAAGATATCTGCAAGCTGTTCATTTGTTGGCACGTAGGTCAGCTTGATCTCATCTTTTAGTACGTGATCTCCAATGAAGTGGTGCCTTATGCTGACATGCTTCATCCTGCTGTGTTGAATTGGATTCTTAGATAGATCAATGGCACTTTTGTTGTCACATTTGATCTCTATTGTTTCGGTCTTCACTCCATAATCCTCAAGCTGTTGCTTTATCCAGAGGACTTGAGCAACACAGCTTCCAGCAGCCACGTATTCAGCTTCAGTTGTAGACAGGGCCACAGATGATTGCTTCTTGCTGAACCAAGATACTAGACAGCTTCCAAGGAAATGACATCCTCCTGAAGTGCTCTTACGTTCTAGCTTATCTCTTCCATAGTCAGCATCAGTATATCCAATGAGTGTGAAGTCATTTGAAGTTGGATACCATAGACCTGCATCAACTGAACTCTACAAATATCTAAAAATTCTTTTTACAGCCGTTAGATGAGATTCTCTGGGGTCAGCTTGATATCTCGCACAATAACATACTGAGCACTGTATATCAGGTCTACTAGCTGTGAGATAAAGTAACGAACCTATCATACCTTGATAAAGTTTAGTGTCTATTGACTTACTTTTCTCATCTTTGCATAGGACAGTATCAGTACCCATAGGGGTTGATATGGGTTTGCAATCTACCATGCTGAATTTCTTTAGCATCTCTTTGGTGTATTTGGACTGACTTATGAAGATGCCATTCTTACCTTGCTTGATTTGGAGTCCAAGGAAGAAGTTGAGTTCCCCTATCATAGACATCTCAAACTCAGTTTGCATCTGTTTGCTAAATTCTTTGCACAAAGATTCGTCAGTAGCACCAAATATTATATCATCTACATATATTTGTGCAAGTAGGGTATGTTTCCCCTTTTTCTTAATGAACAAGGTTGTGTCAGCTTTTCCCCTGACATAGTTCCTGGTTAGCAGGAAGTTGGTCAACCTCTCATACCAAGCTCTTGGAGCTTGTTTTAGACCGTACAGGGCCTTTTTGAGTTTATAAACGTGGTTTGGAAATTTTGGATCTTCAAACCCAGGAGGTTGATTAACATATACCTCTTCGTTTATGAAACCATTAAGAAATGCACTTTTGACATCCATTTGGTATAACTTAAAGTTCATGAAACTCGCATAAGCACACAATATGCGTATTGCTTCTAACCTAGCAACAGGTGCAAATGTTTCCCCATAGTCAATACCCTCTTGCTGACTATAGCCTTGGGCTACAAGTCGAGCTTTGTTTCTTATTACATTTCCATGCTCATCTAGTTTGTTTCTAAACACCCACTTAGTTCCTATAGGCTTTTGATTCCTAGGTTTAGGCACTAAATCCCATACCTCATTTCTGGTAAATTGGTCAAGTTCTTCTTGCATGGCATTGATCCAATATTCATCGTGCTCAGCATCAGCAAAGTTCTTTGGTTCATGTATGGATACGAATGCAACATTGCTGAGGTATTTCCTGAGCTGATCTCTGGTCATCAGCTTGTTGTCAGCAGCATCAAGAATGGACTTTTCTGAATGTCCTCTTGGGATTTTTATTTCCTTGGGCAATGTTGAGTCGTTTGGAAGAGGTGTTTCTACAATCTCTACAGGAATGGACTGGTCAGCAAATGTAATTTCAACTTCTTGCTTACCTTTGGTTAGTCCTTGTATTGATGATTCAGTGGCTTCATTTTGATCAGCGGAAGCTGAGCTTGGTTCATCTTCAGTGAGCTGAGTTGACTTTCCTGCAGGGTCAGCTTCATCGAACTCAATATGGACAGACTCTTCTACAACCTGAGTTTGTTTATTATAGACTCTATATGCTTTGTTGTTAGTTGAGTACCCTAAGAAGATTGCTTCGTCAGCTTTAGCATCAAATTTTGCAAGATTGTCCTTTGTATTGAGTATAAAGCATTTACACCCAAACGCACGAAAGTACCCAATGTTGGGCTTTCGTCCTTTCCAAAGTTCATATGGGGTTTTCTTAAGTATAGGTCTTACTAGAGCCCTATTCAGTATATAGCATGCTGTGTGGACATCTTCACCCCAGAAGTACTTTGGAAGCCTATTTTCACTCAGCATGGTTCTAGCAATTTCGACAATTGTTCTGTTCTTCCTTTCAACAACCCCATTCTGTTGAGGTGTTCTAGGAGCAGAGAAATTATGGTCAATACCACTGGTTTCACAGAATTCATCAAACTGTTGGTTTTTTAATTCTCCACCGTTGTCGCTTCTAATATGAGCTACTTTTAGGTCTTTGTCAATTTCAAGCTTTCTAATAAGTGTAGTGAACATCTCAAAAGTTTCATCCTTGCTACTCAGCAAGATGATCCAAGTGTACCGAGAGAAATCATCTACAATGACCAAGGAAAATTTCTTACCTCCCAAGCTGAGTGGCTGGATAGGTCCGAAAAGATCCAAGTGTAGTAATTCCAATGGTCTCTTGGTTGAGACTGTTGAAACACCTTTCCACATAATTTTGATTTGACAAAATTGTTTAAGTATAAATTAGAATACATATTCTAAACACACTAAGTTTAAATGCGTTGATTTATTCTACTAATGTGTTTGTTCAATGTTGAGTATAAATGTTATAAGTCATAAGGATTGGAAGGCCCAAGCCCAATACGGAAGCCAAGGCCCAAGTCAAACAACTCAGTACACTCGGCCCGCGTATGTCAAGACATTGTCGTTTTGGACAAAAACGCAACTCAGCAAACGGAAGGATCTAGAAGACCTTCAGGAACAACTTCACAATGAAGCTGCTGAGTAGTCTCGACAAAGCGTACAAGACAGTAGACCGGCAGAGGAAAACTTCCAGACAAAGTGTTTCCTCTTTTAGCAAAGTTCAGACGACACAGTATGCTGTCCAGTTGACTTTACCATAAAAGGAGAGACCATCTGCTGTGCTGACCGAGGACAGAAGATACACGATTGTGATTGGCCAAGAGCTCTGTGCAAGTCAGGATGACAACGACACATAGCCGTTTCCCTCCAACGGTTATTTCGAAATTCGAAATGACCGAATGGCCAGACGTCTCTATAAATAGTGCCATCACAAGCTTCACTAAACATATAACTTGATCAAGCCATTACGCTGTCCAAATCTCTACAAGTTCTGCAAGCAAGAAGAAAAGCAAAATTCTTACACTACATTTTCATATCTGTGTAAAAGTCTAGAGTGATTGTTTTTCAATCATCTAAGGTGTTCTAGCAATTGTTGTTTAGGAAAAAATCTTTATCATTTCTAGAAGTAGAAAGGAGAGGATGAGTACTCGGTTTTAAGTACTCAGCGGAGAGATTAGGATTGAGTAGAAGTATAGAGGAAGGTACTCTTGTCATACTCAATTGCTGATATTGTAAAAGGTTTGAGGCTCTACCTTTAAAGAGCTCAGTAGAGGATTTGAAATCTCGGAAGTGTTCCGGGGACAGGACGTAGGCTTAGAAGAAGCCGAACCTGGATAAATCTGCTGAGTGAAGTATTTCTAAACCTTAACTCCTTATTTACATTGCTTGCTTAAAACAAACTAAAACTGACCAAGTAAAAGAGGTCAAGCTGAGTTGTGCGCTACCAACGAGAAGGTTCAGGAATAGACTCAAAGTGCTATTTCCTGACCTAAGCAACGAAGCTGTCCTAGTCACTAGTTGACTAAGCCAGTGTCTTGCTGAGTGCTAAGTGCCGCTGTTAGATAAACTTTTCTTAAAGAAAAGAAATCTGCCTAAATTATTTTAAAAAGGTAAAATAGTTCCTAACCCCCCCTTGGAACTATATTTGCAACCTTACAAGGGACCAACAAGTGGTATCAGAGCCTCAAAAGCTCATTACTAAAGGTCTAACAACCTTGAGTTGATCCATACCATGGGCGAAAACAGCACTCGGTTTCTCCCTGGAAACCAGACAACTCAGATATTACCTGAGGGGCTGTCCATTACCAGGCCTCCCCTATTCTTCGGGTCAAACTATACCTTTTGGAAGAATAGGATGAAAAACTTCATTCAAGCTACAAACATGAGTGCCTGGCTATCTATAGTCCAAGGCCCGTTTGTACCTGTGAAAGTTGTTGCTGACCAGTCAGTTGTTAAAGCTGAGGTTGAATGGACAGAGGATGATCTTAAGAAGCTTCAAAACCATGCTTCGGCTATCAATATGCTTCACTGTGCGCTCGATGCTGCAGAATATAACAAAATCTCAGGTTGTGAGTCGGCACAAGAGATCTGGAAAAGGCTGGAAGTCACCTACGAGGGAACAAACAAAGTAAAAGAATCCAAGGTGAATCAGTAGATGAGACTGTACGAGCTGTTCGAGATGAACAATGATGAGGGCATTTCAAACATGAACGCAAGGTTCACCAACATCATTAATGAGCTCAAGAGACTTGGGAAAATCTTCACTGAGGAAGAACAAGTCAAAAAGATACTCAGGAGTCTTCCAAAAGACTGGCAAGCAAAGAAGACAGCAGTTGAGGAAGCTCAGGATTTAACCACCTACAAATATGACGAACTCATCGGTTCATTGCTGACCCATGAGATATCCATGAAAAACTTTGAGGTGAAGGAAAAATCTGATGACAAGAAGCAGAAGTCACTTGTCATGAAGGCTGACTCCACTGACGGGAGTTCAACTGATGATGAGGAGATGGCTATGTTCACAAGAAAGATGAAGAGGCTGTTCAGGAAGAACGACAAATATTCCAAAAAGCCTTACAAAAAGTTTGATAAGTATAAGGCTGACTCAAGCGACAGCAAATACAGAAAGGACAGCTCAAAGCCCATTACATGCTTTGAGTGCCACCAAGATGGCCATATTAAGTCAAACTGCCCCACGCTGAGGAAAGACAAGAAAAGTGGGAAGAAGGCAATGGTGGCTACTTGGAGTGACAGTGATGAATCTTCATCAACAGAAACTGAGGCCACCGAGTCAGCGAAGATATGCTTTATGGCTGACGAACTTGCTGAGCCATGCATTTCTGAGCATGCTGACCAATCTGATGAGTCAGATAATGAAGAGCAATCTAATGAGGTAATCTCACTCTCTCAACTCAGAAATGAAATGGGTAACACCCTGAGTGATCTCTATACACTTGTTAAAGAGTGTAACAAGAAGATTAAAGCACTCAGCCGGCGCTGTGATGAAGTAGAAAAGGTCAAACTGAGTGACCTCAGATACCTTCTTCAAGACAACTCAGTTTTGCATGAAAATATGAAAATCATTCATGAGTCTGTCTCTGAAGTCCAGTCAGTTTCAAAGAAACTGAGGAAGGATGTCACAACCATTCAGAACCAATTAAAGGTTCCAAATAAAAACAATTTTCCGCTGAGAACTCAGTATCCAGGTACACAGTACCAAGGTACTCAGCAGAGACGAAATCCCCAGCGAAAAGTCCAATGTGACTTTTGTGGGAAGTTAGGACACACTACTAAAGTGTGCTGGCACGCTCAGCACTGGGGTGCTGACAAGTCAGTAAAAAATCCTAAACAGAAGGTCAGTTGTGACTTCTGTGGAAAGAATGGCCATACTGTCCATGTATGCCGCCATAAAATAAAATATGATGCTATACCTGTTGCACCTAACAAGTCAGGACCCAAAAAGAGTTGGGTACCTAAAAGTAACTAGTTACAATGCAGGTAAGCCTGAGATGTGCCGAGAAGTCAAAGATGTGGTATATTGACAGCGCATGCTCAAGGCATATGACGGGTGATGAAACTCAGTTCATCACGTTTGAATGTAAACGAGGAGGGAGTGTAAGTTTTGGAGACAACAAGAAGGGTAAGATAGTAGGCTCAGGAACCGTCGGAGGTAACCCTACTATTGAATCTGTCTCCCTAGTCAGCGGACTCAAATATAACTTACTCAGCGTAGCTCAGCTATGTGACAATGGGAGAAAAGTTATATTTGATGCTACTGGATGTAAAATATACGAGGGTAAAACTAATGAGTTAATCTTAACTGCCCCTCGGATAGATAATGTCTTTATGCTAGACTTAGAGAAAAAGTTTTCAAAAACTGTGTGCTTAGTAACAAAGGAAGAAAATTCCTGGCTATGGCACAGGAGACTTGGTCATGTAAGCATGGATCTCCTGGCCAAACTAGCAAGAAAGCAATTGGTTGAGGGACTGCCTGAACTTAAGTTTCAAAAAGATCAACTATGCCACGCTTGCCAAGCTGGAAAACAAACCAAACAATCTTTTCATAGTAAAAACATTGTCTCAACTAAACGTCCGTTAGAGTTACTACACTTGGATCTCTTTGGTCCAGTCCAGCCGCTGAGTCTGGGTGGAAGAAGATTTTCCTTGGTCATTGTAGATGACTTCTCTCGGTATACGTGGGTTATCTTGCTGACCAGCAAGGATGAGACCTTTGAGACATTTTCAAACTTGGTTAGAAAAATTGAAAATGAGAAAGACCTAAAATTAGCTCATATCCGTAGTGATAACGGTGGAGAATTCAAAAACCAAAAGTTTGTTGAATTCTGTGAAGCCAGCGGCATTGACCACAATTTCTCTGCTCCTAGAACGCCTCAGCAAAATGGGGTTGTTGAAAGGAAGAACAGAACTCTTGTTGAAATAGCAAAGACAATGCTGGATGAGCATAGGCTTCCAAAGTATTTTTGGGGAGAAGCTGTCAACACAGCATGCTATATTCTGAATAGGGCTCTAGTTAGACCTATACTTAAGAAAACCCCATATGAACTTTGGAAAGGACGAAAGCCCAACATTGGATACTTTCGTGCCTTTGGCTGTAGATGTTTTATTTTAAACACCAAAGATAGCTTAGCCAAATTTGATTCAAAAGCTGATGAGGCTATCTTTCTAGGCTACTCAACAAACAGCAAAGCATACAAAGTTTTTAATAAGAGAACCCAAGTATTAGAAGAATCTATACATGTGCAATTCGATGAAACTGACCCTGCAGGAAGATACCAGCCGCTGACAGAAGATGAACCAAACTCAGCACCTGCTGATCAAGAACCAGCCACTGAGTCCTTCACAAAACGGCTGACCAAGAGTAAGAGTGAACCTAAAATTACTTTTACTGACCCATCTATTTCTGCAGAGATTGTTGAAACACGAATAGAACAAGACATAAATCTACCAAAGGAGATAAGAGTCCCAAGAGGGCATTCAGAAAATGCAATTCTTGACTCAGCTGGAAATACGCTGATGACAAGAAATCAACTAAGGAAGTATCTCGGCAATGTAGCTTTTGTCTCAGTACTGGAGCCGAAGAACTTTGCCGAAGCTGAGGATGACGAATACTGGATGAATGCCATGCAAGAGGAACTCAATCAGTTCAGGAGGAATAATGTATGGGAGCTAGTGCCACATCCTAGGAGCCAAAAGACCATTGGAACGAGATGGGTCTTCAGGAACAAGCTAGATGAGCAAGGAAACGTAGTCAGGAACAAAGCAAGGCTTGTAGCTCAGGGCTACAGTCAGCAAGAAGGTATAGACTACGGTGAGACCTTTGCTCCAGTGGCAAGGCTAGAGGCAATTAGAATATTGAATGCTGAGTGAATTACATGCTGAATGATTTATTGTTTGCTGAGTATCTCTTGAAACTGACTGAATATACAATACTGAGTAAATTAGTTTAGAACTTGAAATTAAAATCATCCTTAAATAATGCACTGACCTCTCAGAATATCAAACGCTTGACATTCTAAATACTGAGTGATTAATCCGTTAGCATAAATTCCAAGCACGCGTATAACCTAGGATGACGTATTCGCCGTAATGTGTCATAAATGCCAGGATCCCTGTCGGTACATGATCCCAAGGCAACTGACACATGGATTTGGTTAAGATCCACACCGTTCAACTCGTCTATAAATCATGGGCATTTCCCCATCTTTTACTCCTTACGCTCAACAAATCCTTAAAGCTACGAAATCACCCAAATTTCTCTCTCTCAAATACCTCTATTCTCTCCATCTTAGAAGCATGACTAAGCTATCCTTCAACGTCTCCGGTGCCGGCCAAAATAAGTCCAGCTCCGATGAACCTTCACGAAACCCTTCCACCTCTAGCAAGGGTAAAACTGATCAAAACTCTGAAAAAGAGAAAGCTGTGAAAATACGAACCTACTCCAAAGTCTTCGAAAGTGTTCTCGAATGGAAAGTTGAGCCCTCCAGATGGGTTTCTGAGCACTTCGTCCAACATGAACAACCGTTTGCCGAATGGATTGCAAAGAACGAATGGACTGGGCTGTTCTCCATCAGAGATGAAACGTATCCTGACCTGGTAAGGGAGTTTTACCACAATCTCATGGTTGCCAATGACTCCCCTGACTATCTAAGCACTAAAGTAAAAGGAAAGACGATCTTCATCAACCCTCTGTACATGGGAAATCTCCTCCAACTTAAAACTGAGGGAGTGAGGCTGAGGAAGTCTGGAGATCAGGACAAGACCGACTACGTCCATACTTTCTGCAAACCTGAGGGTCACTCAGGCGAGATCTCAGCATCTTCAATGGGACAGCACCAAAAGATGGCTCACTACCTGCTGAGCTACTTCATTTACCCTAAGATAAACTGCACGACCTCAGCAACGAACTTTGGACAGTGCTTCATATGGCACATGCTGACGTACACCCCCATCAACATGCCGGTCTTCCTAGTTGCTGGGTTCCTACGCAGCACGGGTACAATGAGGTTGGGATCAATCATTACCAGGATCCTCATCGACCACAAGATTGACCTTGAAGGTGAGGAATCTTTCAGAGGAACTGAAATCACAGCGGCCTCGCTGAGGGCACTGAAATATGGGCAGCCTTTGAAGAAAGGAAAAGCTGCTGCTGCTGCTGGCCAAACTGATCAGACTGAGGAGACTATAGCTGAGCCTAAGAAAGGGCGAAGAACTAAGGCCCCAGCTTCTCGCAAGAGAAAATCTGCTGAGACACCTAATATTGTGTCTCCAGCAAAGAGGCAGAGGTCAGCTGGAAAGTCAGCTGAGAAGAGAAGCAGGCAAGATGAGCCTAACACTGAGGCAGCTGCTGAGCTCCCTCAGAAGAAGCAGAAGTCTTCAACACTGGCCCCTCTCGACGTCATACCGATGGATTTTATTGTACCGGGTGATTCTCACTTCACTCAATGTCAAGGCATTGATGCTGAGGGAACTGAGGTCCAGTTAGATGACCACTTCATCTCCCAAGTTAAGGAAGAACTTGATGGAGATAATACTGAGGAAGAAGAAGAAGATGATGAAACCAGCGGTCAGAATGACGCTGAGGAGTCTGAAGAATATGCCAGCGAAATTGAAGCTGTGGACGCTGACGCTGGGTTAGCAGGTGGAGCTGTGGAGACTGACACTGAGTTGGCTGCGGGAGTTGAACAAGTTGAAGAGCAAGCTGACCAGATTCAGACTGAGCAAAAGGAACCTTCTCCTACTCACTCAATAGAACCTGCTCATCATACCACTCCACCACGTAGAAGGCGAAAACTGGTTAAGGCCAGTGAGGTAATAGTCAGTGACCCTCCTGTGCAACCACCATCCATTCCTGAACTTGTCCTCTCACCCCACTTTCTTCTGGTCATACTGATGTACATCAGGATACCACTGAGTCCGGCAAAAAGCTCCTTGACTCAGTGCAAGCACTCATCCACGATCTTCAACATTCCGCTTCGCCTGCTGCTGGATCTTCAATTCTTGCCGCAACTCAGCTCTCTCAAGTCACTCTACTTCTCAACGAAGTCAAGGGACTCAAGGATCTGCTGAATGTCGTCCTGTCATTACAAGCCCAGCAAGCTAAGCAGGATTCAATTGCTAAGTTGGCAGAGATACAGCTGTCAACAATTCAACATCTGAACTCACTCCATCAGCAAGTTCAGAAGTTATCTGCTGTGAACACTGACTATGCCACTTCCTCAGAACTCAAGATGCTCTTTGCTCAGCTTCATACTGAGCAACTTAAGACAAATGAGCAAATGGTATCCTATAGTCAGTGCTCAGTCGAGCAAATTGGTGAGGCCATCCGGCTCCTTAATCTCAACAAGCAAGAGATGGATACTGACTCGATGAAGCAAAATGAGTTGCTATCTCTTGCACGGCAATCCTTCACTCACATCCGTTATAACAATATCCAGCGTCATCATTATGACTCAGCACTCTTAAAAACCTTCCACCAAGTCTTTGCTGGTCTCGCTGAAGCTCTCATTTGGCAAGCCAAAGCACAAGCCTTCAGTGTGAATATGCTCAGTGCTGCTGATCTTTATATACCAGTCGAAGTATCCGCTGATGGCGTTGGCATTTTTGATGGGGTCAATGAAAGTGCTGACAAACTCAAAGAGCTTTCACAAGAACTGACTCGCGCTGTCTTAACCGATGCGTTTAAGCTCCCTGAAGTTGACAAAACGGGGGAGAAAGCGCAAGCTGCTAGAGCTCAGCATGAGCAACGTCAGTACAAGAGAAGTCAGTCACATGGCAAGAAAAAGAAATAGTTAGGCTAGGTCTTAATTTTTGCTAATTTATTTCTTTTGCTGTGCAACTGCTGACTTCTATCAATATATCATACTTCCTTTTCTTATTCAAATACTGAGTTATGATATATGCTATTAAGTACTGAGTTATTATGTATCTTCGTTTATATCAGCTATGTTTAACACTTATAATATTTATTGACTAAATGATATGCTGGTAACATGTTTGACATCATACTATGATCTTATGAAACATTCTGATAAAGAACTCATTGAATAATAATTTGCTCAGCGCGCTCTGTCACTATACATTACTTCCGCTGAATTCTGAGTAAAATAGAATATGACCCACAAGCTGACCTATACCTGAAATCTGATCTTAGACTTATTCAGTTAAACCTTAGAATGTTTAGAATAAAACTAAGTCAGTAGTTCAGTCCTTACGGGGGAGTTCACTTAATTAAAAAGGTCAACTATCATGGGGGAGCTCATACTGAGTTCCTTGCTGAACAGTTTTGCCAACATCAAAATGGGGGAGTTTATTGAAACACCTTTCCACATAATTTTGATTTGACAAAATTGTTTAAGTATAAATTAGAATACATATTCTAAACACACTAAGTTTAAATGCGTTGATTTATTCTACTAATGTGTTTGTTCAATGTTGAGTATAAATGTTATAAGTCATAAGGATTGGAAGGCCCAAGCCCAATACAGAAGCCAAGGCCCAAGTCAAACAACTCAGTACACTCAGCCCGCGTATGTTAAGACGTTGTCGTTTTGGACAAAAACGCAACTCAGCAAACGGAAGGATCTAGAAGACCTTCAGGAACAACTTCACAATGAAGCTGCTGAGTAGTCTCGACAAAGCGTACAAGACAGCAGACCGGCAGAGGAAAACTTCCAGACAAAGTGTTTCCTCTTTTAACAAAGTTCAGACGACACAGTATGCTGTCCAGTTGACTTTACCATAAAAGGAGAGACCATCTGCTGTGCTGACCGAGGACAGAAGATACACGATTGTGATTGGCCAAGAGCTCTGTGCAAGTCAGGATGACAACGACACATAGCCGTTTCCCTCCAACGGTTATTTCGAAATTCGAAATGACCGAATGGCCAGACGTCTCTATAAATAGTGCCATCACAAGCTTCACTAAACATATAACTTGATCAAGCCATTACGCTGTCCAAATCTCTACAAGTTCTGCAAGCAAGAAGCAAAGCAAAATTCTTACACTACATTTTCATATCTGTGTAAAAGTCTAGAGTGATTGTTTTTCAATCATCTAAGGTGTTCTAGCAATTGTTGTTTAGGACAAAATCTTTATCATTTCTAGAAGTAGAAAGGAGAGGCTGAGTACTCGGTTTTAAGTACTCAGCGGAGAGATTAGGATTGAGTAGAAGTATAGAGGAAGGTACTCTTGTCATACTCAATTGCTGATATTGTAAAAGGTTTGAGGCTCTACCTTTAAAGAGCTCAGTAGAGGATTTGAAATCTCGGAAGTGTTCCGGGGACAGGACGTAGGCTTAGAAGAAGCCGAACCTGGATAAATCTGCTGAGTGAAGTATTTCTAAACCTTAACTCCTTATTTACATTGCTTGCTTAAAACAAACTAAAACTGACCAAGTAAAAGAGGTCAAGCTGAGTTGTGCGCTACCAACGAGAAGGTTCAGGAATAGACTCAAAGTGCTATTTCCTGACCTAAGCAACGAAGCTGTCCTAGTCACTAGTTGACTAAGCCAGTGTCTTGCTGAGTGCTAAGTGCCGCTGTTAGATAAACTTTTCTTAAAGAAAAGAAATCTTCCTAAATTATTTTAAAAAGGTAAAATAGTTCCTAACCCCCCCTTAGAACTATATTTGCAACCTTACAAGGGACCAACAGAGACAATATTTTTACTTTGAAATGACTTTTTGGTTTGTTTCCCTTGCTGACAAGCTTTACACAATTGATCTTTCTCAAATTTCAATTTGGGTAATCCCTCAACTAATTGCTTTCTAGCTAATTTGGCAAGAAGATCCATGCAGACATGCCCAAGTCTTTTATGCCATAGCCAGGAGTTATCCTCTTTAGACACTAAGCATATGTTTTTGGAAAACTGTTTTTCTAAATTTAGCATGTATACATTATCTACGCGAGGGGCAGTTAAAATCAATTCATTTGTGTTCCCCTCGAGTATTTGACACTTAGTATCATCGAATACAACCTTTCTTCCGCTCTTGCAAAGCTGAGCTACACTCAGTAGGTTGTATTTGAGACCTTTGACTAAGGAGACAGACTCAATAGTTGGGTTACCTCCGATAGTACCTGAGCCGACTATCTTACCCTTCTTATTGTCTTCGAAGCTTACACTTCCACCTCGTTTAAGCTCTAGTGTGATGAATTGTGGTTCATCACCTGTCATGTGCCTTGAGCATGTGCTGTCTATATACCACAGCTTTGACTTCTCTACGCATGTCAAGCTAACCTGCATTTTAAACTATTCATTTTTAGGTACCCAATTCTTTTTGGGTCCTTTCTTGTTAGTGTAAACAGGTGCAACATCATATTTTAATTTGTGACGACATACTTTTATAGTGTGGCCTGGCTTACCACAAAAGTCACAAAATATTACCCTTTGGGGGTTGTACTGAGTACGGTCAGCATTGTTGTGCTGAGCATGCCAGCATACCTTTGTGGAATGTCCTTTTCTTCCGCAGAAGTCACATTGGACAACTCGCTTGTTATGCCAACACACTTCTTTTGTGTGCCCCCTTTTTCCACAACATTCACATTGAGTGAACTGCTTATGCTGACTAGTACTTGCGTACTCAGTATGGGGTTTATTTCCATTTGAGCCTTTTATTTGACTCTGTAAGGTTGTAACATCCTTTCTGAGTTTCTTTGACTCAGATTGAACCTCCGTGACAAACTTATGCATTATTTGAATGTTGTTATGTAAATCTGCATTGTCTTGGAGGAGATATCTGAGGTCACTCAGCTTGACCTCTTCAATCTCGTCACACCGCCTGCTGAGTGATTTGATTTTCTTGTTACACTTTTTAGTTAGTGTGTATAAATCACTCAAGGCATTTACCATCTCATTTCTAAGCAAAAATAGGGATGTTACCTCATTGTTGTGTACCTCCTGGTCAGTTTCATCAGAGAGGTCAGCTTGCTCAGATTGAGAGTGATCAGCATCATCGGCCATGAAGCATATGTTTGCCGTTTCATTTGCATCAGCTTCGGATGATGTTGACTCGTCACTGTCACTCCATGTTGCTACCATTGCCTTCTTGTTTCCCTTCTTATCTCTTTTTAGGTTTGGGAAGCTTGACTTGATGTGCCCAGTTTGGTGGCACTCAAAACATGTGACAGACTTGGAGCTGTCCTTCTTATATTTGTCACTGGACTCAGCCTTGTACCTATCACCTTTCTTGTATGGCCTTTTGCTGTTTCTGTCATTTCTTCTGAACAGTTTCTTCATCTTTCTAGTGAACATAGCCATTTCCTCATCATTAGTTGACTCAGCTTCTGTGGAGTCTGCTTTCATCACTAGTGATTTCTGTTTCTTATCTTCGGACTTTTCTTTAGCTTCAAAGTTTTTCATAGAGATCTCATGGGTCAGCAGAGATCCGATCAGCTCATCATATTTGTAGGTAGTCAAGTCCTGAGCTTCTTCTACATCTGTTTTCTTTGCTTGCCAGCTCTTAGGTAGACTTTTCAATATCTTCTTCACTTGTTCTTCTTCAGTGAAGTTCTTTCTAAGCCTTTTAAGCTCATTTATAATATTTGTGAACCTTGAGTTCATTTCAGAGATGTCTTCGTTCTCGTTCATCTCGAACAGCTCGTAGAGTCTCATATGCTGATTGACTTTTGACTCCTTAACTTTACCAGTGCCTTCATAGGTTACTTCAAGCTTTTTCCAAATCTCCTGTGCTGACTCACAACCTGAAATCTTATTGTATTTTGCAGCATCTAAAGCACAGTGAAGCATATTTATAGTCGAAGCATTATTTTGTAATTTTCTGAGGTCATCCTCTGTCCACTCAGCTTCGCTTTTAACAATTTTCTCATTGTTAACAGTTTTATAGGGCACATGTGGACCTTGAACAATTGCAAGCCATGCACTCATGTTTGTGGCTTGAATAAAGTTTTTCATCCTATTCTTCCAGAATGTATAATTAGATCCAAAGAATAGGGGAGGTCTAGTGATTGATAATCCCTCAGGGAGTATCTGGGTTGTTTGGTTCCCTGGAAGGAAACGAGTGCTGTTCTCAGCCATTTATGGGGATCCGCTCAAGATAGTTATATCTTTGAGTAGTGAGCTTAGGCTCTGATACCACTTGTTGGTCCCGTGTGATTAGTTCCAAGGGGGGGGGGGTTAGGAACTAATATAACTTTTTTCTTTTAATTGATATGCTGACTTAATTATTTTGCAAGTTTGTCAACTCGGCTTTTGGTCAGCTTGGCCAGATATGCTATAAGACAGCTTTGGCCGGATATTGACTAAGGCTGTTTTATTTGTAAGTTAGATATTGACACTCTTGGAGGTCAGCTTCTAACTCAGCACTTGAAATTACTCAGAATCAACTTTAAACAATTTTATATGCTGAGTAAACTTCACACACAACACATGCACATATATATATTGAGAGAGAGTTTAGAGATTACTCAGTATCACTTATCCTGGTTCGGCCTCTCTACCTACGTCCAGTCCCTAGAGTCCTCCGGGCTTTTAGAATCCAATACTGAGCTCTTTAAAGGTAGAGCACAAACCAATTACAAGGCAGTTGAATATGCAAGAGTACCTTCCTCTATTCGTCTACTCAACTCCTACTAAGTGCTACAGCCCAGCACCTAGATTTCTCTACCACTGAATGTTTATAACCAAACACTCAGCACAACACTCTCAATTTTACAATTGATAAACACTTGTTCCTTTTCAAATAAAGAACACTTTAGAAGATTACAAGTAATCACTCTAGCATTTACACAAGGAATAGAAGATGGGTGTAAGATCTCTTTTTGTATCTAAGTGCTTTTGTATCTTTTCTCTCTTGTATTTTTCTTTTTGTAATTCGGCAATGATCCAAGAAGTTTGATTGTCCTTATATAGGGAAAATCTGTGTTGGATCCTTTTGAAATGATTTAGCCGTTAATGTTAAAACGGCTCTTTTAGGGGACAGATTCTGGTCAGCTTCAGACTGTTCCGGCCATTCCCTTCCTCTGTTTTCCTTCAGATGTCAGGCTTGTCTTCTTGCGTCTGGCTTGTCTTTTTGTGCCAGTTGTCCTTTACCAATAATCCATTGACCCATACATCTCAGAATGTGTCTTCTGCGTATTTCCAAGGATTCAATTATTGGTTCAGAGGGGCGGTAATCATTGTCTTTTAGCAAACGACTTTTTCATGCTGTCCTGAAGGATCACTCAGCTTCTACTGCGTAAATCATTGTCTTTGGCAGTTTCTAGGCTAAGTATATTTTTGGTCAGCTCAGCTTCGTAAGACAGTTGTTGTTGCTGTTTCTTAGGATGAGTTGCATTGTTTCTCTTTGTTGGACTTTTATGCCTTAGTCTCTTGATGCTAGGCTTAATTCCACTCAGCTTGATACTTTTAGGCTTCTATGCTGACCTTTGCTTGTTTTGTTCATTTCATGCTGACTTCTTCCTGTCTTTCTTTTTATATTTATATTTATCTTTATTTATATTCATACTCAACATTGAACAAACGGATTAGTACAATTAAAATAAAGAACTTAAATTTAATTGTCTCTTAATCATGGATGATTTTGTCAAATCAAAATCTTATGGAAAGGTGTTTCAACACACATTGCCACAAAATTCCCCATGGCTCCACCACGGCTCGGTGTCAACCAACCTCGTGCTTCCGGAGGATTCTTCATTGTCCTGGATACCGATTCCTTTCTTGACATATCCCCAAACATCGAGTTCCTCCTTACAAGATGATACCTTATAATCGGAACATAGAGTGGATGTCTCCTACAAGGCTATTATAGCTCTCAAATTAAGTAAGTTGACCAACACAACAACGAGTTTAGAAATTACCCAATGGAAGACTTGAGTCAATAATCACCTACTTCTGTTGGGGCCATTTTCCATGCCAAGGGGCACCATTAGAGGAAGGATAGAAAACCAATCACATGTAATCGAAGGAGTGTGACATGTCTTACTCACCCCCACCAAGGTTTGTCTCTCCTTGCATTGGATTAGTTTTCTCCGCCACATCGAAAACTTGATAATTCACTACATCTTTTTTCGATGTCAGTTCCTGAGTCGGACAAACGACCAATGTGGCCTTCATCCCCTCACTATAAGAACTCATCAATGGTGTAAAGATGTATTTGATCTCATCCTTGAATATGGTGTAGGTGTTGCTTCTTCCCGTATGTGTTGCATCTCGGTCAAATTACCAAGGCCTTCCTAGGAGCAAGTGATACACATCCATCTCAACTACATCACACATAACTTCGTCTTCATACGCCCCAATGGAAATGGGAACTTTACACCGATGAGTGATATGAAGCTTCTCCCATCTTTGATCCAAGCAATCTGATATGGGTTAGGATGTGGTTTAGGTATCAAGCAAAACTTTCTCAAAGCGATTCAACTAAGGATGTTCCCTTGGCTTCCCCCATCAATGATCACCTCATATTTTTTTCCTATGTATTAAACATTGTATTCTAAACAATTGATGTCTCGGGTCATGATCTTGCTCACTCAATAGTAGCACCCTCTTCACCACATGAATGGCTCGTCCATCCCTAGAGTAGCCACTCTCAAAGGGTTCACAATACACCCTATCATTTTCGTCATCCTCGTGCACTACCCTTTTGGCACTATCTTCATTGGGCATTTATTAGACCTATGGGTCGCTCATTACATCAAAAACACTTGAAAGATGCTGATTTGGCATAGGGGTCTAGGTAGAGGCGGGGTTCATCTACATTTCTTTCCATCTCCCATGGGGATCCTCTCGGCATCGAGACCCTTAGCCCCACTAACACTTGCGATTTGCTTCCCTTTATCTATTAACTCTAATTGTTCTCGAGTGGACGTGTTGCTATCTCTTCCCATCCGTCTAGATCTCTCTCAACCCCTTACGCTCAATTAGAATTCTGCCTTCAAAGCTGAGTTTCATGCATCTTGTACCCAAATGACCATTTGAGAACCTAGCTTGTCTTGGATGTTGTATCTCAATCCTTCTAAATACTTTGACGTCTTTTGTCTCTCGTTTTCTAAAAAATTAGCCCTCGCTGATAACCTTAAGAACTCAAAAGTGTATTCATGCGCACTTTGATTCCCTTGTGAACACCCTCGATATGAACTATAGATGTACTGCTCATAGTCTGGTGGTAAGAATCACTCCCTCAACATCGCTTTTATCTGAAGCCAAGATCTAATCGATTCCCTATCTCCCCTTCTACGTTCTTCCTTTAGTTGATCCCATCATATCAAAGCTCCCCCTTTCAATTTATAAGAAACCAAAATCACCTTCCTTTGTTCCAGAATACTCGCATAATCAAAGAAACGCTCAACTTCCGACAACCAATCTAGGAAACCCTCAATATCCAACTCACCTCCGAAAGCAGGAAAATCCCTTCAACTTGAATGCATCATCTCCATCAAAGTTACCCTATGTATGTTCATAGTATGCTCATTTCAACCAAAGGGTTTCTCCCAACAAACCCAACATTCATATCATGCTCATATTCATTATGCTCATAGTTTCCAACATCATTTTCAAACTCATCACTATCACTAGCATCATCATTTACTAGTAAATAGTTAGGCTTTCTTACCTCTTGTGTTCATGGACCTTATTATCCGGGTTTGGTAGAAATAGATTCCTCCTAGGTGGAGGTGATCGTGGTTGTTGTTGTTGTGATTATGGAATAGGGCCTTCCTCATTTCTTCTATGATGACCTCACAAATCTTGTTGGATTATGTCTTGGATGTACATCCTCATTCTTTCAATGGTTGCTCCCTTTTGTTCTTTCAAATGCCTATTCTTCAATTTCACCTAGATTTGCTCTCTCATCTCGAGTCCCAACTCATCAATCTTCTTATAAAATTATTCCATAATGTCTTATAGGATTCTCGAGTCAACCATGCTGAAAGAAGTCTCGTGTTAGAAAAATGATCGGCTCTGATACCAACTAAAATGAATCGCAACGATGTCGGTAGTTTTGACCTTAAAACTAACAAATAAAATAATCTTCTCTAACTAAATTAGAAGGAAATAATCTCAATGGTATGAACACTTTAGCCTCCAATGGAGAAAGTTTGTATTTGATTTGATAAAAGTTACATTCCTTTACACACACACAAAAGTGAGGCTTTTATACTAGACCTCGGCATGGGCCGGGCTCGGGCCGGGCTCGGGCCGGACCTGTCGGGCTTGTGATAAAACCTGATAAGCCTAAGCCCAGCCCAAGCCCACACTAATTAGAGTCGGGCTCGGGCCTAAAAAAGGAATCCCAAACCCGCCCGCCCAAGCTCATATCTATATTAAAAAAATCAATTAAAATAAAATACTCACTTTTTTTAATAAAAAATAATAAATATAATAGTTAATAAGTCTTAGAAAATTATAATAAACTAATAGTTAAATTCAAAATAAAATTACAACATAACAATAAAAAAATAGATAGAGTTAGAGAGTATATATATGAGACATTTAAATAAATATATATATATATGTATATATAGATAACGGGTCGGGCCGGGCCAGGCCCGACGGGTATTTATATAGCCCAAGCCCGTCCATTTTCTAGGCGGGCTTTCGGGCTTGGACCGAACCGGGTCTGACACTAATTTTATGTGTCTAGGCCCTGCTAAATGGGCTTGGGCTCGGACCGGACGGGCGGGCTCATCGGTCCATGACGATGTCTATTTTATACCCCAATAATAGAAATGACATAATACCCCTCAATGCACCACTAATATAACTTAAGGCATTAGGGGTAGAATGATTACAAATAACTAATAGAAAACTAATAAATATGCTTAATGGCAAGACAGTAATTAGATAGTGGCAAATAGTAAATAGAACATAATGCAGAAAGGGCTAACTCAACAGAACTTGGTGATTAAGTCACCTCACATGGCGTGTGGTGTGTTTGACACATCGGTTGAGCCATATGCCGTGTGAATCAATCGAAAAGTAATAAGAGCCATTCTTGATATCCACATGTCGTGTGGGCTACCTCACATATGGTGTTCTTTTTTTCCCCTTCGCATCTCTCATTCGAACCACATGTCGTGTGGTTGTCCCATACATCGTGTGGGATCTATTCCATTGGGATCCCTTCATCCTTCCTATATGTGATGCCTCCCACACGTCGTGTGGATAACATGACGCTTCATGTGAGTCTATTCACTCCTCCATTTGGCGTATCGCCCTCTAAACCCGAGACCTCCGACATTGGCTTGGTAATCTCACTATTTCGGGGCAATACCGACTCGTCTGAAACCTTATGGAATCCTCTTGAATGCTTCAATGCTTGCTTGACCCCCACAAAATGAAACAAATGGATTCATGGCCTCATCACCAAGGTGGAAGCCGAAGGTACCAGAATCGAGCCCAATCAACTTGTTGATCATTACCATTAATGTTATGAACCAGCTCTTCCGCTTGTAACTCAACTTCACACTATAAAGGCCTTTCCTAGCAAAATCACACCTTAAGCAGTCTTCCAACTCGAAAAATCCACCAGGAAGGGACACCATCAGTTGATGGTCTTTCGGATGAATAATAGAGTACATAACTCCTTTATCCTAGACAGTGGTACCTTGAATCCATAGATCACGAACCAACTGGATCGACAGAACAATTGGACTAGGAGAAGCATATAAACTGTGACAGGTCAACCAAAGGTCTTCCCAGATTTGAACAAATGAACCATTGCCTATCTGCCAATAATACCCTTTAGAAAGATGAGAAACAACATACCTCTCTAAGTCTAGGAGTATGTTGTTTCTCATCTTTCTAAAGGCCATGAATAAAAACAATAAGAATGAGAATAGGAAACATTACCTATTTGCCAATTATAATCATTACCTATCTGCCAATTGTAGCCTTTAACAATAAGAACGATAAGAATATTAATAGAAAGATAGGTTGACTTTTTTTTTTATCTATCTTTCTATTGACATTCTTATCGTTCCTCTCAAGAGACTCAATCCTCTTCACCACATTATTTTTCTAGAAAAATTATTCTTATCCTCATCATGCAACTTATTCGTCAACTCTTTCTTCTACTTTTTTACAAACACATCACCTTTCGCAATATTTTTCCTCTTACCAACACTACTAAGAGGTCTATGAATATTCATTTCGTCAATCAAGTGAAGCAAAGATTTCTCTTCAGCATCTTCAAAAGTAGAAGCCGTAGAAAGTTCTCCCTTATAGAAGAAATATTAAGTTTCACTTTCCGAAAAACTACAAAAAGAATAAAAAACAAAAAAGAACAATGAACACCAGAGACATAAAAAAAATTCGAATGCATTACAAACAAAAACATAATATAAAAAAAAACACAAACCAAAAGAAATTCAAACTAAAAAGTGAATGAAATCAACATAAATCAACTATTTTGGAGGTTGGGCTCCTGTTCTGTAGCTTGAAATATTTCGTAGCACAAGCATTAGTTGCTGCAAGTTCTATTATTAGTGGGTTGGCCTAATTTATTTGCTTTCTCTCCTCCCTTTAGAAAGGATAAATTATTGAAACCAGAGAAGTTCCTAACAGGTTCATAGATGATTGCAGCAAAATATAACTGATTAATCTAAATAAAAAATATCGTTAAGGTATATCTATAATCCTGACTTTCCTAATTACAATAGAAATTAGAAAGAAAAAAAATCCTTTTAGTTGAATAATACTAAAGGATTGTACTTTTAGGCCTACATAACCAAGCGTTGCTCGCATATGTGCTAGTATTTAAGTGTCTCGTAGACTTGAGAGTTAGAGACTTGATGAGATTTTTTTTTACTGTTGTACTAACTTATAGTCGAACCACGTAAATCTCTTCTTGTAATTGCATATCTAATTTCCTGTTTCAAATATCAAGTTTCTTATAATCAAGAACGGATCCAATTCCTAACATATGTGATATGGAGCAAAATGCAAATTGAAGTCTAGTCTAGTCTAGTCTCCATTAATATGATCATAAAAATGTGAATACTAGAAATACAACATAGGAACTCAAAACTGGAAATTTACAAAGTTTTCTTCTCTCTGCTTCAACATTTACATGCTACAACAAATGTATGATATATATATGACCATAATTCACCCAACAAATAATATGCAGACGGCAGAAGAACGAACAATCCACCATTCCTCCAAGCCTTGATTAGCACTGCCTAGGCTACCAATTTTACATGAACCTTTAAAAGAGTTCTCGAGTTTGAACTTACCGGTTTTCAATTTATGTTGATCTACATTCTCATATTTTCCAGCAACATTCTCTAACAAGGAGAGAAAAATTTACAGAATGTTATAAGAATGCAACTGGAGATCATCTGGGATGAAACTGTTTGCAGATTCTAGCTAACTAGCTTCCGAATGATTGTGCTCAAGGTTCCGAAGCACAATTTTTGCAAACACTTTAGTTTCAATAGGAGCTGATGCTGCAGCGGCAGCAGCTCGTAAGACCCTCGGTGCTCCTACAAATTGCAAGAGACTTGTGTGGTGCATTGCATGCCGTCCTCCAGGCATAGTAAACTGTATTCACGAGTAAACATCGTTTATATGATGGTTGCCATTATCGACGAAGCTCACAAAGAACCAAGTTAAAATTGAAAGGGGAACAGAAAGGAGTTAAGAGGTGACCTGAAGAAGAGCAAAAGCAGAACATGCCTTGAGTATAGAAGAATGATTCCTTAACATGGCAACGAATCTTCGAATTTCTGCTGCACTGATAACAGATAGAAAAGTATAAATGCAGACGAACTTCCAATCTAATTGAAGGAGAGTGAATCTGGACAAAAAGAAACCTGCATCGAAGAAGCCCAGCTTCGGGTATGCGTGCTGCTTCTGCTACTTGTGTAAGAGCTGTTGGGGCTGATGATGTGACCGCAATGGCATATGTTTGTGAATCAGAAAATGAACGAACAAATAATTCGATGTTCCTCAGGGCGACTCTTTTAGCCCAATCAGAGCTCACATTCTTTAAAGCACCGGCCGGTGAAGGCCCCACTACCGAAATTTCATCCATTCTGTGCATAAAACACCCATTCTCAAGAACTTGCGCAAAAGATGACGAACCAATTAATTCCCTAACAAACCGTGGGTTGGAGGGAGGTGGAAAGTGACCTATGCTACTAATTCATGAGAAATGTTAATTCACTAACGAGTGTTACTTAATAGTTTGTGATCACAACAGAATAAAAATTCTGAAATGTACCTTCCATCAAAGATGTATGCCAACGCCAAAGCAGCCATAAAGCGTGCCATTTTTGACAAGGATTGAGTACAAAGACGAACAAGAGTTGAAACTCCTCCGTCCTCCACTATGCGAGCTGCATTAGCAGGATTAAAAGCTAGATTCCAAAGAGCACCTGCAGCAGTCTCATGGACATCCTGAAAATTGAATTGACTAACTCGTTTGGTTGTCTCCTACTAATCAAAAACAAAGCTGAATATATATTTAGCTTTTCTCCCTCTTTTGTAAAAATATAATAGTTCTAACAAAAAAAATTCAATTTCAATTTCCAGGTGGGCTCATGTGTTATTGAATGTAAGTAGAATAAATTAAGGAAAAGGTAGATTGGTTTTGGCAGTCCTAATTCATCTAATTTCAAACAAGTAAGCTTACTGCAACATCCGAGCGAGCTAACGATATAAGTGGAGCTACACCACCCGCTTGTCCAATTGCCAGACTAATTTAACAAGAAACAGAAGTATAAATTAGTAATATGGAACATAATACTAAAGTGCAACTCTTTCGAACCATGTATGCTATAACAAATTGAAATATATGAGTTATGACAAGTAAAAAAAAAGAGAAGAAAGGGCAATCTTTCTGTTGTGGAGTTCATGAATTATTAATTTTTCTTCATGAGCTGAACAAATTAATCATCTTTAGTGTTAGAATTACATTATTAACCTTTATCGGTACCATCAAAACTTGGAGAAGTCAAACAATGAATTTACAATGAGGTATGATGTTTCAAATGCAACCAAAAATCAAGGTGAAGAAATTATCTTTAATGAGAATCATCCATTAACTCAAAGCCAACAAATAAAAGTTATCTTTGATGATGCTAATGCATATGGAAAAATTCAGAGCAATGGCAAGAAAATATTACCAATTATCTTCTGATACAGACAACCCCCAGAGAGCACCAGCAGCCCTTTCTTGAAGACCTTGAGAGCAATTTGAGCAAGATTGTGCAAGAGAAACCTAGTACAATAACCACAGAGCACATCACTATTTCTTCCGATTATGTATAATTTCATTACACCAAACTATATGTCAACATTCTTATGTTTCTCCAAAGAAGCATGTCTTGCTATTCAGAGTAATCCATGATTGTTATGAACACGGGTTTGAGATCTTGTTATGGGACCTTGCACCCTAAAATCCTCTAGGAAAGAATGCTTAAAAGTCTTCCTTCCCCTACCTATCTTGTTGAAACGGTTAGGAGCTCGTTAAGAGAGAACCCCACGATCTCAGAATTCTTAGGAGCTCGTTAAGAGAGAACTCCGCGATCTCATTAGATTTTAATTGGATTTTCAACTGATGCTATTTTATTCATAATCTCCCCTTTAAATAGAAGAGACACATTTACAAAATAGGAATAATGCTAGCTAGGGCTGCATAAGCAGCAATTGATTAGGAATAAGAAACAACAACTAATTAGGAAAAGAGAATAACCACTAATTGCAGAAATCAAATGCATGAATCCTAAGTAGACGGAAACTACTATAACTGAAACAAATCCTAGATAGAAACTAATTAATGCATGACTCCTAATTAGGACTCTAAAACATAATACTAATTAGGACTCTAAACAGAGACAACTCATTCATGACAATGATCAACAAAGTGCCATGCAGAGACTTTAATTAGATCAGATTATTTTCCACTTTCAATCCGTATTCTCAAGATAGGTTGCGGCTTTACTCATTTTTAAGGTCCCAGGTTTGAGCCGTGGAAGAAATTTTTTGCAGATTGCAGGACGATAATAGAACATTAATAATAATAATAATAATAATAATAAGTAAATGAGATTCGATGCAGCTGCACTGCCGTACCAAAGCCACGATGCCACCAGCTGCTGCTATTGCTTCTCGATTTTTGTCATCAAATGATAAATTCCACAAAGCACCGGCAGCTTCATGTCTGTTTGCCAATAATTACATGGTTTTTCAGGAATAAGAGCATACAAAATTCAGAAGATACATTAGCATTAAGTATTTATGACAAAATGGGTTTACTGCAACAAAAGCTGAAACAGAAGGCAAAATCGAAATTCTTTAAAATACGTAAGGAATCTGTTCAATAATTAATATAGTGGTTTCACTCTACATTACTATTACTATTCTCATATGCCACGCATAAAAAGAGATATATTACCTTACACCTTCATGTTGAGAATATGTAAGTTGGATTAGTGCTTCAAGTGCACCTGCCTCTTGACCAACGACAGCATTGTTGTTGTTGCTATCTCCATGAGCAGCCAGATTTGCCAATGCACGAGCAGCCTAATAAAAAAAGATTAGCAAAATCAAAATCAAATGTTAAAGCTAACAACTCACTTTCAATCCAGCATATTGGTCACATGTCACTAATAAAGATTGATTATGCCATTTGAATGCTGAAAATAATAGTTTTATTATTTAAGTTTCCTATTCCTTTAATAACAATGTTGTGTTTAGTCAAGAAATAATTTGATATGAAAAAAAAACAATTAGACCCATTTTTCAACTTGAAATTTCAACATATTAAATCATTTGAACGATGAGTGCTGAGACGCTAATTTGACATCAAAGTTTCAAGTTGAAAATGGACAACCATTGTCTTAAAGGCAGAGCTAGGCTTGGGTTAAAACTTATGTTTATGCTATGATCTAATATGTTCTCTTCCAATACTGAAAATGAAAAGCTGCCAGAAAGCCCCACCATAACCCACATCTAGACAAGTACGAAATATGGGTAACTAATAATACGTACGATAAATTCTCCATTTCTTCACTGTGATTTAGTAACAAGAGTTGTTAGCACATAAAAATTAAAAAGAAATTAGCATCACCTGCTCTTGCACTCCTTCAAACTTGCACGATGTAGCAAGCATCACCAGTGCGTGGACACCACCTGCCCTTGCAACTTCCAAGCTGCATTTGTCATCAGCTGCCAAATTTGCCAGTGCCCCAGCAGCACGTTCCTGACACGAAGCAGAGGATACAGGTTCACAACTTATAGTTGAAATGCTGCAGGATTTGCAGAACTATGTAGGAAGTAATAACAGTAAATTAAATATGCAAGATACATACAAGAACAGCATCACTGCTTGAGGGCCATTTGAAAATAAGGTCAACCAAAGCATTTATACCACCAGCCTCAGCAATGGCACCCTATGAGGAAAAATGGATCGTTAACCATGGAATTTTGAGGTTGACAAATAACAAGTCTATCTCAATTTTCAACAACCTTGTGCTCTTCTCCGACAGAAAGATTCCACAGGCCTCCTGCAGCCTCTTCCGCAACCAATCTATTCATTGACCTTGCCAAATCAGAAAGGATGGCAATTCCTCCAATTTCAGCAATACCCTTTGCTACTTTTGAATCAACAGACAGATTTGCTATAGCCTGCAAATCTCACCAGTATAATAACACAATGACGATGTCATAATTAAAAATGCCAGCAAATCACTGGGAAAAAAAATTGCATCAAGGATGAGTGTGCGAACAAAAGATTCCAGGTGCTAAAGAAAAGTTCTTTGACATATAATTTGTTTTTCTTTTTTTCAAAGTTCCTTTCAGCTTTCTCATCCAAGAGTTCTCAACTTGTTGTTATCAATCCAAATTCTAGAATGATATAGAACGGGAGACTGAAGAAATTATTTTCACCTTAGCTGTTTCAGACTGAAGCCCCTCTTGACAAGATTTTGCAAGGTGCAAAAGCATCTGTATGCCGCCATTCTGCATCACTGCCTCAGCTCTTCGACTATCAATGGTGGCATTTTCATCATCAATGACGACAAAAGTAGCAAGTGCAGTAGCTGCTCTTTCTTGTACATCTTCTTCTGAGCTTTGCAATAAATGAAGCAATAATTTGGCCCCTTGCTTCAGCCAGAAAGGATCAAGCTCCTTCGGACTGTTGTCAGCTATGCGGGAAAGTGAATATGAGAGTACCTTTTCAATCCACAAGACAGCGTCTTTCAAGTTTCCATTGCTGATCTTTAATTTCCTCCAAGTAGAGAACACATTGCTCTCATATTCAGTAGTATCGGCAAATAATGAGGCCACTGCTTTCGTAATGTCGTTACAAACAGTTAATAATATTTTACCTTTATGAACATATACTAGGTCATCATCAACTTCATCTTCAAAAACTGTGCAGTTCAAGGCAGACAAGACTTTTAAATTTTTAGATGATGACAACAGTCTCCGGATAGAACTCAAACTAATATCAGTTCTTGACACATCTAAGCCTACCAACTTGGGTAATTTACTCCAAATTTGAGACGCTGAACCCCATTTCAGGTTTCTTGTTCCAGCAACTGATAAAAATTGAAGAGAACTCAGGTTTCCCAATGCCATTTCGTCAATAGCATCCGATTCCGTAAATGCAACCTCCACCAAATGCCCACATTTCTTAGCCAAAGCATTTATAGCATCTGCACTAACTTCTCTAACACCTGAAAGCTGAAGCTTTTTCAACTTGGGGCAGCAAAGGGCTATTGCTTTGATTGCATCACTGCTAATTCTTTCGCACGTGTTCGGCCCAAGTTGGAGACTCTCAAGCATCTCATGTCGAGCAGCTATTGCTGATATTGTAGCATCTGTGATATCACGACAGAGATCACCACTGATTACACGAAGCCTCCTCGCTCGAAGACTGATAATTGCATCAGCAGAATCTGACCCTCGGAACCTAAGCTTTTGTAGATTCTTGCATCTAGTAGAAAGTGAGAATGCTGCCTCAGTATCAAACTTGTATGTCCGGAGGTCGAGTGAATCCCATAAACATGGGGAGGAACCTAATAATCTGAATGTTTGGCATGTAGATGACAAGCTAGCTCGATCTCGATAATTCAGATAAGAAAACAGTTGAATGACAGTGTCATCAGGTAAAAATGTCCAATCAAGCTCTCGAAAGGTACTCTTATGCCATCTATCATCTGTAACCTCTGAATTACTGTCTACAATTTCCTCATATTTTCCATAGTCTGACAACTTTCTCCTCATTCTTCGAGACATGTTGATTTTAACAAAACACCAGTGAAAGGATTCTGTAAGTGTAAACAATCCCTCAATTAAACAATGCAAAACCAGTAACAAGCAAACTTCAAATTCAGTAACAAAAAAGAGGAACCAATAGAAGACAACGAATTTCAATGACTCCAATAAACAACAACGAAGTCCACAAAAGGAAATTCCAGACATTCAATCAAAAAAATTCGTATACTAAAGACCTAGCATTGGAAAATTCAGATAACACCATCTCTAATTCAACAATCACGACATACCCATAGCTCAAAAAAACTAGTATTCAATCAAACAGCAACAGTGAAGCATTGATAGAAGGGATATTTGAAACAAAGCAAAGCATTAAAATTTATGCCAAAATTAAGAAAAACAAGTAATGGGTAACCTGTATATAGTCGTTGAATCCAGAGAGTTGGTAATCAGTCTATTGAAGAATTGTTTATCCTTGTAAATAGGTAAAAAAAAAAAAGAAAGATCTTTGCAGGAGTACAATGGTGGTTGAAAGCGTAAGAAGGAGAGGCGTGAAGTTGAAGACAATTTGGTTATGGATCGTATGCTTATGGAAGGAAGGGTATTGAGCAGAGAATGAAGGAAGGGTATAAAAAGAGGTTGAAGAAGAAAAGAAGGTAGAATTGCTCTTTGTTCTTGTTCTTGCTCTTGCTCGTGTCTGGAATACAGAAACCTCAACCTGAGTGTCATTCACTTCTTCCCATTACATGTTTACCATTAAATATATGTTTTATGAAAATGTTAAATGTTTTCTCAATTCTAATTTAACTCAATTGGCAATAATTTCAGTACAATAAATGAAACAGATTGCCAAAAATCTTTTACAAATTATGGTTTTTGAAATCTAATAATGGAGATAATAAGTTAATTTTGACTTGCATTCTTTTATTTTTGTTTGTCCATTGACAATCTTGATATTCATACGAGTAATAATGAGGATAAAAATTCAAATTATATCCGTGGTTACATATTTTTCATATTATGCCATAGAGTCGGATCCAATGCTTTTCAATTATATTCTCACCGGAATTATTGATATAATAAACACTTATTTAATTTATTCATGCTAACTGGCGGTTCCATTTAATGTTAAAAATCAAATCTTACCTTAAATTATATATATTGTGTTAAAGGGAGAAAGATAAAATGATGAAACAGATTTTATATCACGTGACAAGAAACGTTTATAATGTGACTTTTTTATAATCTTATTAAAGCAATGTCAGATTTATATAACCATTATGTAATTTATGTCATTTAATTATTTAATGCAATTTAACTCATATACAGTATGTTTGAACGATTTTGAATTAATTAATATAAAATAAAATAACAATTTTTTTTGATAACTAAATAAAATAACAATTATATAGTCGGTAGACATAATAATTTTTAATTTAATTTAATTTTTTTTAGCATTATCTCAAATCAATTTAGCTTATATTTTTATTTGTCATGCATTAGAATGATATTTTTTTCCATATAAAAGAGTTGAGAATACAAAATTATGATTGTCAATTTCTAACACAGCAACACGATTACAATCATTTTCACAGTTGAATGTTGGTGAAGATGTGTGGATATGACAACAATGGTTAGTGCGGCAATGGGATTCCTATGAGGTTTATCTTAAAAATGGTGCCAAAAGCATCCATTTAATGATGGTTTAGTGTAAATAGAGCCGCACATTTACTAAGATATGACCAGCTTATCTTTGTCCAATGAAAATGAGGGTAAATTTAAATTATATCCGCGGTTACATATTTTTATATTATGCCATGAAATCGGATCCAATGCTTTTCAATTATATCCTTGTCAGAATTATTGATGTAATAAACATGTAGTTATCTTATCTATTCACCCTAGACGCTCCATTTAACACTAAAAGTCAAATCTTTGTTTTTTTTATAGGGAAAAGAAGGAAAAAAACAAAACACCACAACAAGTTAGCCCGGGATTAGCCTAGAAAAACTAACTCTCACATTATCTTCCGAAAGCAAAGACAAATGGAAATTAGGGGGAGACGAGAAAATCGAGACGCCCAAAGCCCTTTCATGGCCTTCTGTAGCAAGCCGATCTGCCACCCGATTCTGCTCTTTGTAAACATGGCAGAAGTTGATACTATCGAAAGAGGAGCAAATCCTTCTAATTGCCTTGACTAAATTCTGGCTCCCTAAGCACAGAGCCCTTTTATCAGAAATTAAATTGACTGCTTCGAGATTCTCTGACTCCACGAGGAGCTTCCTAATCCCCAGACCCTCTACCATCCTAAGCCCAGAAAAGATACCCCAGAGCTCAGCAATAAACGAAAAGCCCAAGCCCAGATTCTGAGCAAAACCAGACAACTAAGCACCTCTAGCATCTCTTAAAACACCACCGGCAGCAATTCTTCCATTCTCTTTACACGACCCATCGGTATTCAACTTCACCACCCTCTCACCAAGTCTATCCCAGCCTAACAGATGAACAGTTGTCCTTTGGATAGAACCTGCTAAACTATCAACTGTAAAACTCTCAACAATTGATTTAACTTTCCTGAAGAAGAACTCCAGCAAATTAGGAATGACAACTGCTCCTTCTCCCACCACCTCTACATTCCTCCAATGCCAAATTTGGTGGCAGACCACAGCAATTAGAATTTGATATCTTGTGAAAAGATTCTTGATCGGAGCCCTTCCCTATGAGGCGTCGTTGGGATCGGCTAGGGACACTCTGATGCCTAAGTCAGTAAACTTCTCAAGAGAATAAATTGTAATGACAAAGTAGGGTTGAGAATAGTGTGTAAGTGTGTACCTTTGATCTCAGGAAGCTGGGGTATTTATATGTAATTCTGTAACAATCGCATTAATCCCCTTTATTGTCCTTGAATGTGGGTTTTGATGTTACTTTAGTTATACTTGATGGTTTAAGTATTAAATGGAGTTATTAGTATCATCAATGTCGGAGGTTTCTCCTTGATAATGTTTAGAGACCTTTGGATGGACATGTCTCAAGAAACCTCCTTATATTCACCTGGCGGATATTGATCTCTTTATTGATGGCTATTAATTGCCATTTAATTATATTTATTTCCTTCATGGATGGTTATAAGTGCGCCTTTTGGTATTCTTTAGAACCGTCGAGGTGTATGTATGCTTTCCTTGAGAACTATGGCGGGTCTCCATTACTTGCTCTCATTGGGCGTATCTTGCTATGGGTGTCTCATCATGGTCCATGCGGCGTGGCATAATGCTAGAGACTCCTTCCTTTTTCTTCATTATTTGCATATTCACCCCTGCATTAATCCTACATTAATTATCATTAATTCTACTTTTATAAGGAATAATTCGGGTTGTTATCAGAAGCCCCCCCTAAAGGTATAAAAAGCTCTTTAGGGCTATCTAAAGCGTGTTTTAATGCTTTTTCATCATATTCCATGCTATTGATCTTTCAAGTGTTCAAACTTTTCCACCATATCCCATGTTATTGATCTTTCCAGTGTTTAAAGTTTTCCACCATATCCCGGGGTAGGTGGTCAGCCGTCCCCCGGTAAGCTTGCGATAAGCTTTTAAGGATTTCCTTTGCGCAGGACAATCCGCCCATTAATAGGATATATAAATGACCACTTTGCAAAGAAGTGTCTATCCGTTGCGGGACATTTTATAATTTGGATCCGCCCTATGAAGGGACTTTTAAAAGATTCTTTCACTGGGAAGAGAATCTGCCCTGATATGGAGGGACTTTGTATAAAATCTCCTCACGGGAGAAACAATGGAGAACACAAATGGAGAATCTGCCCTATGGAGGGACTTGCATAAAATCTCAGCTCATCATGAGAAAAATGGAGAACACAAATGGAGAATCTGCCCTATGGAGGGACTTGCATAAAATCTCATCTCATCATGAGAAAAATGGAGAATCTGCCCTATGGAGGGACTTGCATAAAATCTCATCTCATCATAAGAAAAATGGAGAACACAAATGAAGAATCTGCCATATGGAGGGACTTGCATAAAATTTCATCTGATCATGAGAAAAATGGAGAACACAAATGGAAAATCTGCCTTATGGAGGGACTTGCATAAAATCTCATCTCATCATGAGAAAAATGGAGAACACAAATGGAGAATCTGTCCTATGGAGGGACTTGCATAAAATCTCTTTACAAGAGAAACAATGATGAACACAAATGGTGAATCTGCCCTGTTGCGGATGGACTTTATATAAAATCTCACTACGGGAGAAATAATGGAGAACATAAATTTGCCCTGTTGCGGAGGGACTTTGCATAAAATCTCTTTACAAGAGAAACAATGATGATCACAAATGGAGAATCTGCCCTATTGCGGAGGGACTTTATATAAAATCTCTTTACAAGAGAAACAATGATGAACACAAATGGAGAATTTGCCCTGTTGCGGAGGGACTTTATATAAGATCTCACTAAGGGAGAAACATGGAGAACACAAATGGAGAATCTATGCCTTCCCTCTTGGTTAGAAGACATTTATGTATTATACGCTAAAAAGAAACATGCAATCAAAGAATCAATTATTCAATAGCAATTTATTCATTGAGCAAGAAATGGCTTGCCTTTATTTCAATCGATAGAGTAACCAATGTGACACATTGGTAAAAAATGTGACGCTTCTTGATGAGGACTTTGTCTGCCCTTTGGCGGGACTTTGACGCCTTAGATTTCCTCTGAATTACTAGGGTAGGTGGCCAGCCATCCCCTAGAAGCTTATGATAAGCTTTATGGATTTCTTTCACTGGGATCCCAATGTATGGAGACATTTATGTTGTCTATGAACTCTCAAACAAAAGGATAAACACGTTTGATAACAAAGGTTAGTTTATTTAATGGGACAATGTCATTGCCTTTATTAGAATGGATACCAGTCTTTTTGAGAGCTTTGTTAAAACCTGCTCTTGATAAGGGATCACTTTGTCCTATCCTTGAGGTATGTGGACCCGCCCCAGATGGGGGATCATTTTGTCCTATTTTTGAGGTATATTACCTCTTTGATTACATCCGCCCTCTTCAGCGTATATTACCTCTTTGATTACATCCGCCCTCTTCAGCTTTACTATTTCTTCTTCTATATAATTTGGAAAGAAATAGAACAAAGCTAGGCAAAATGAATATAAGAAATATGGTGAGAAAGAATAAGTTATAAAATATAAGATACTATAACAGTTTAATGCACATATAAGAATATGTAAAAATACTGATTTTTAGGCCCATGGTTTCGTCTTTTCTGAGCAACTGCAGTTGCATCTTCCACCATGTTTAGCCTACGTGTCAATAATGACTTGCTTCATCTCTCCTCCTTCAATCGCCATTGTTACTACTAATGCATCTACATGTGGAGAGATTACTGGATCTGTTCCTGCAAAAAGGGTGATTGAGGCATGTTTTATCTAGAGCGGATATTCTGAATTCTTTTTTCACGGGTGACTGATACCCTGGTCTATCTACTATGACATTAATGACACTTTTAGATTTCTTTCTAGGCTCTATCTTTTGCTTTTCGTTGTCTTGTTATTTGTTATTCTAGACAAATTTATCTTCTACTTTTCCAGTTCCCAGCAAGCTTCTATGTCATGGCCATTTCTTCTACGGAACCTGAAATTTGCCTTGGCGTACATACTCCCCTCCTTTGGGTTCGGGATATGTAATGTCCCGTTTATACCGACTCTTCTTCTTTACATTGTGGCAAGTTGGGAGCTTTTAACCTTTTGTCCGCCTTGTACCCCAGGATTCATGCTGTGGATGGAGAATTCCTGTTAACAAGATATGAACCTTCCTAGTACGATGATCCGCATGTTCAACCTTTGGATCTTTCCTTTTTGGCTAATGACATAACCAATGAATTTTTTCTGAAGTGGCTATGAATGTACACTTCTCTGGATTGAGTTTAGGGATCAATGGCTTGATCCATGGAACAGACTTCATAGAGAAAGACTGTTTGTATTAGCCTTGTTGGCAAATATCGTGTATGATACAATATCTCCTTATGGAATTTTTAGTTCATCTTGGAATCAACTCAGTAATTCCTCCACGTTAGTCACTGACTCTAGAATAAACTTAGTCAAAGGATAAAACCAAGTAAATATTATATGCCAAACAAATTCATAATAGAATTTTAATCGTGCTTGCTTTAATAATACCATGTATAACGGTCATAACCATAAAGGTTACTATTGCACATAATGAATTTTTAATAATAAATAACCATAATGACAAAGGTTAAAAACAATGCCTTTTGCATTTTAATGCACATTCTCACCCAAGATAATAAATTTATTTTAAATATCATAAACATTATAACCTTCAATATTGGGTAAGATATATTTACTTTTTACCTTTAACTAATATTATGTTACCATGCAATAATGGCATTCAGAGATCATTAAGGCCTCATTTGGATGAAATATAATTAAAGTAAGGAAAGTGGTGATTTAATAATATATTTATGTATAAAATTAATCTTATATCCTTCATGTAAAGAAAATTACCTAAAATTCATCCTCACATACCTCCAACTGTCATCATTCAAACAATCTCTAAAGAACTCTTATGTATATCCTAAGAACTTTGCATAAATTAATGTTCTTATTCGAAACTAACACTTGTCCTCTTTTATAGTTAGTTAAGGACATGAAAGTTTTGTCTATCCAATTTGGTAATTCATCAGCCCATAATGGCTTTAATAGTTAGGGATAATTACAAATATGATAATCACAAATAGATTCAATATATTCAAGTCTCTTACGTTGGTAAAAGAAATTCTAACAATGTCAGATAGACAGTTTTTATATGAATAAACATATCCTTGTAAAAAAGGGAATGAAATAACTGTTTGACAAAACAATATTCAAAAATATGAATTTCTGATATTAAAAGTACTATATATGAGAAAAGCCATACATAAATGGTGAATTGTACAAGAAAAACCCAATATGATTTTTTTTGTAATTTCTTCTAATAGTTATATGCATGTTCATCCAAAAGACTGATCAGACCTAGATCATCTGTAATTACACAAGCCTTTTATGATATCTTAATATTAAGTGATAAAATCACCTTGAATGGATGAATTTTTTACAAAATTCCAATATTACATGTCTTATATATACATTTTGTTCTATTTCAATGATAATGACATATTATACTCGTCATGCATAAAAATATAAGGCATATTGAGCATGCAAGATTTAATGAAGATATGTCTCTATGACCTTTTCTTTCATAACTTATTAGATTTATCATAATGATATTCATAACACTTCGCAAGGGTAAGAAACTTCAATTTTCTTTAATTAAAAATGGAATAAGAAATGGGAGGAAACTTATCTTATTTATCATAAAATTCCAGATTTAATGTAGAAAACTCTTTCCCACTAATATATAGAGAACCCTATCTTTGGATAGATTTGTTTCTACTAATTGAGCCAAAGTTTGAGATTGAGATTTCTGTTCCGTTGACTCCATTGTTTTGTTCTTTGTGAAACTCTAAAGACATTCTATGTTCGTTGCGTAAATCCTATTAATCTTAGGATTCCACCTTCACCGCACCAATTGATATCTTGTGAAAAGATTCTTGATCGGAGCCCTTCCCTGTGAGGCACCGTTGGGATCGATCGGGGACACTCTGATGCCTAAGTCAGTAAACTTCTCAAGAGAATAAATTGTAATGACAAAGTAGGGTTGAGAATAGTGTGTAAGTGTGTACCTTTAATCTCAGGAAGCTGGGGTATTTATATGTAATTCTATAACAATCGCATTAATCCCCTTTATTGTCCTTGAATGTGGGTTTTGATGTTATTTTAGTTATACTTGATGGTTTAAGTATTAAATGGAGTTATTAGTATCATCAATGTCGGAGGTTTCTCCTTGATAATGGTTTAGAGACTTTTTGTCACACCCCACCCTAAACGGCATCGGGTATGAACGGAATATAGGATACGAACTTTGAACAGCCTGAAACCCGAACCTATATTCTAATATATAAAAATTTAATAAGACTACCTAAAATTTTATTAATTATTTGGCTTGGACTTGATAATTCTATCAAGCTTCCTACGTATCCTGAACATCCTTTAATCCTTAAATCGGGAATCAAAGCCACGTAGTTCTACATATTTTAGGTAGTTCTCTTAATTAATTGATATGTTTATCGACACGCTAATCATTTAACTGTATATTACACTTTATTACTATATATCATTATATATATATATATATATATATATATATATATCATTTTATCAAAACGAATTAAATCGAACAACGTTTTATCAAAACGAATTAAATCGAATAACGTTTCATCAAAACGAATCAAATCGAACAACGTTTCATCAAAACGAATCGTAACCAAATATACGTTTTATTCAAACCAATTCGTAATCAAATAAATATTTATCAAACCAACTCGTAATCAAATAAATAGCTTTAACAAACCAACTCGTAATCAATCAAATGTTTTAGTATAATTCAAATCATCAAGCAATTTCAAAACGTAATACAAAATTTGTGTGTGTCCATCCTCGAATTCCACCCGTGTAGCTTATCATAACATCAATCATATCAATAATCGAGATATCTCATTCATATCTCGCATTGCCTAACGTTAGGACTACCAGCCATGCACTCTGGCCATACCGCCCTTAGGTATGGTCTTACAACTTACAAATCCTACCTCGGGCAATCCTAGATGGACAAAACCATTTTTTCCTTTCTTTCAAAATATCACAACATAAAAATCCTATTTGGACTTCAATCCAAATCACATAAATAATAACAATAACAACCGCAACAACTTTCTCAATAAAAAACAATTCACGTAAAATTATTAAAATCATAAGTAATCATTCTTGAAATACTTATTCTCCAATTGAAATCGAAAGTATTCAAATATTTTAAATAACAATTAAAATCAAAGTATCAATAAAATACTTCAAAACTAAGTTTAAACCAAATGCTTTTCTGAGATTTATTTTTATCTGTCACCGGATTAATTACGAATAATATTAAACCGGTGTAGTTAATTGGAACGGTTGATACGGTTAGATTCCTTAAATTACTAGATGTCTTATTCGTACTAATTTTATATTCAAATTCTTGTACCAATTTTATATTCAACTTTTATACCGACTTCAATTGGCAAATATCGGTATTAGTCCTTTATAACTTATTTTAATTCTATAAATTAAAGTCACTTAATTATTATATAAACTTAAATTTTAAACCAAATGCTTTTATCTGACTATTTTTGTGTCACCGTAATTGTAACGTGTAACACTAAACTAATATCGTTAATTCCGGACAAATGTTCAATTAGACTCATGACACTAAACTAGTATCGTTAAATCCGACCGAAGGTTCAGTTATACTCGTGACACTACTATAAATGTAGTGATACCAATTTTATCTTCGAATTATCCAAACGTATTTTGTAACTATAAAATTTCTCATATTTTCTTTCCACACATTAATTATAAATCAAATTAACTAAATTAACCGTAAAATAAGATACTAAATTCTGAACTCGTACCTAGAAAAATTATCGAAACCCCAATAGTATAAAGTCGGATGCACCTCGTACTTCCAACGGTGTAAAATCGAAACGTAACGGTATAAAATCGGATGTACCTCGTACTTCTAACGGAATCATTTATTTTCTATTTTCTAAATTTCCTTTTCCATAATCTCCCTAATGTTTTTCTTTTGTACCCTCCATCCAACTCTCCCTGTTATAGGTATCTTATATCCCATTTATACTAACCTTTAATTGATTAATTATTTTTTATTTTATTTTAACTAAAAATATGTGGCAATGGCATTACTGTATTTAAACAAAAGAAAGGTGGAAATGTGTAAGCATCAATTAAAGACACGTATCAACTATTGGACAACACATCATTCCTAAAATTTTAAGTACATTTTCTATTCCAACAAGCACCATATATATATTAATAAGCAAACTAACAATATTTTAATATTTAATTATCTATTTGTTAGAATTGTGACTTCCACTAAATTAATAATAACCTACTTCATCTTTCCCAAAAATATATGTATATATATATTTTTTTTTTTTGAGCTCAAATTTCATTAATAAGTCACAATGGGGCAAGTTGAACACATTACAGAAGAAATGTAACTCGGTAAATTATCAAAATAAACAGGACAAGTTGAAAAATGAGAGGACTGTGCAAATGTGTGAGCCATCTCGTTAGCTTGCCTTCGAACTAAGCAGACTGAGTAATTGTCATTGCTATGTAGGATATCCTGGCATTGTTGAATAATATCTCCCACCTCCGATCTCGCCTCACAAGGCCGGTTGATTGCATCAAAAACTGTTTTTGCGTCCATTTCAAAAATGACAGCACCCAATCCCAGATTTCTTACCCACACCATTGCTTCTATCAGAGCCCGGGCCTCTCCCTCCATTATCGGTAACAGCCCCTCCTCACTAGCACATCTTGCTGCTACAAAATTGCCACTGTTGTCTCTGATTGCTGCCCCTATTCCCGTTCTGTTTAGGCTGTTGAAGAAACTAGCATCAGTATTACATTTATATTTGTTAAGTGCAGGTCTGTGCCACTGGTTGCACTCCTTCTCTCGCCGATCTCCCGTCTTAGATTCTCTGGTTTGTCGAGTTTGTATCCAGTCTGATAAGATTTCGCAGCCTCTCCTCCACGACTGATGAGCTGTTAAAAAAGTATATATATATTTTATTAAAATTTAACTTCTTTTATTATTATTATTTTAAAATGAAAAACGTAATTACCATACAATTATAAAAAATATCAGTTAAGATTCTCTTAATTTATAATTTCTTTTAAACTTACCCTTAACTTTTAATTTACACATAAAAACATTAACTTAAACCCGATAGTGTAATTAAATTCGTAATTAATTAATACTATAAAAATTATAATATATCAAAGATTAGAATTTTAGACACGGACGTTACATCTTTGGATGGACCTGTCTCAAGAAACCTCCTTATATTCACCTAGCGGATACTGATCTCTTTATTGATGGCTATTAATTGCCATTTAATTATATTTATTTCCTTCATGGATGGTTATAAATGCGCCTTTTGGTATTCTTTAGAACCGTCGAGGTGTATATATGCTTTCCTTGAGAACTATGGCCGGTCTCCATTACTTGCTCTCATTGGGCGTATCTTGCTATGGGTGTCTCATCATGGTCCATGCTGTTGGAATTTAGTGTCCTAAATACAATTGTTTTGGATATTAATATTAATGAATAAATTGTTTATTTGGTCATTTGTTTAATCAGATATATAGCATTAATATGTAACTATATATAAAGGCACAAATCTTTCGCAAAGGAAGTAATCCTAAGTTTATTCAAGTAGTTATAAAGTGTTCATACAAGCATGAAGTGAGACTATACTTTATAATAGACTGATAGACTTAAAGTAAACCCAAGTCAAGTAATATGTTATAGGGATTGGCATATTGCTGTTGAGACTTGCATGTAACAGTGTTTTCTGTCGAGACAGAAAGCTGATCTCACAAGCTTTAGATATTCTGATATCTAGACAGTTACATGGATCTGATGAAGGAGTTCATTAGGATTGGGACCCGACTTGAGATAACAGAATGGAGTGATTTATCTAATGTGTCAAATGTTCATCTCATCGGTATTAGTAGGTATAACTAATCCTCAGACTCAAACATTCATTAATTAGTAATTCTGGATTGCGGAGTCTGATACTTTGATTCTGTGCGAGCACGGTCCAATAGGTGAGAGCCTAGAGTGTGTGAGAGCAGGGTTGGGTATCACGCGAAGTAATTACAGAATGGTTAATGTCAGATTGAGCATTCGTCACTCCCGATAAATGGGAGATATATCCAAAGGGCCGTTTGTGGTGAATTGACTGAAATCCTTGCAAGGTGATACAGTTAAGAGTAGAAATAAACATTTCACTTAACTTATCTTTCAGAGTGAATTCAACCTGTACAAGTAAAACCGGACTCTTCGTTATATGTAACCTTGACACATTCCATGGTTATAAGGAATTGACCGACTGGATATAGTTGATGAAGGATCGTATTATACTGTACCTAATACAGAAAGGTTAATGTCAGTTATCAACCTGACTTCTTAATTGCTCTGGGGGAATATCATAGGTTCTGCTAGTAACAGCTCTCGATGGTATTCCATTATATATACGTTGGAATTAATCGTGATGAATAATTTCAAATGATATATACGGCTAGTGGCAATAAAGAACCTAATGGGTCGTATATGGGACTTGGAATCGGAGGACGAAAATGTAATTAGTGGGACATACACATATGGGCCGAAATTTGCATTAATTTAGGGATGAATTAATTTGATTAATAATTATAATTTGATTATGGTTATCAATTAAATTAAAAAATTATCTGATAATATTAATTAGAAGTTTTATGTGATTGAAACTCTATTTAATTATCCCTAACATTAATTAATTATTAATTTGATTAATAATAATTATCTAAATATAATTAGTTATTATTTGGATAATAGTAAAGTGTTTATTTAATTATCTAATTAGGAATCCTATTCCGAATAAGATTCCAATTATTTAATTACCTAACACAACTGGGATTAGGGTAAAGGCTATGCTTACTTTGTTTTTTACAAAGTAAGTCTTACTTTGTGTATTTTCACCATTGGATTAATTTTATACTCCATCATCCAATGGTGAAAACACACCAAATAATGATACTTTGTCAAAAACAAAGTAACCATGGAAAGCACCCTGGGATTAGGGTTGAGAAAAGTCTATAAATAGACTTCCCTAACCCCTAAATTTCGACACACATAAAATAGGAGAGGAGGAATCGTTCCGTCTTTCGTCTCGGCTAATTTACTTTATTTCTTACTCCCTCTTTGATCTTGTATCGATTTCTGTTAGAGGCCATCATTGCGATTGTTATTCATTGAAGGTTGATCACTGATTATCTTTTGGTTTTGTGTTGAATCAAACGTTCGTGGTTCACGAGTTGATAATAACAAGTTGTGGGCACTTCGTTTGCAACGGTAGATAGTTCATCAATAAAGGTATTACTATCTATCCCTCTTTATATGAAATAACAATTAACAGATCTTAGAAAAGGGAAATAGATAAAATAAATAAAATTTTATAATTCCGCTATGCCTAGGCTTGTCTATTTTCCTACACATACGGCGTGGCATAATGCTAGAGACTCCTTCCTTTTTTTCATTATTTGCATATTCACCCATGCATTAATCCTACATTAATTATCATTAATTCTACTTTTATAAGGAATAATTCGGGTTGTTATCAGAATTGTTCCATGCTCGAGCTCAGCCAAAATCTTCCCTTCAACACCCTCCCTAAACCAGTCTTGTTCCGAATAGGAAAAGAAGGCAGAAAGACACTGTTCAGGCAACACTTTTATCCACACAGCCTTACTTCCAACACAATCTCTAAGAACATGACAGCTGGTTTCCGCACGAGCTTTACACCTACTACAAGCATCAGAATCTACCAAATGTCGTCTTTTCCTTTCAACATTCGTCAGGAGCCTATTCTTAGCACAGAGCCAAATCTTACTTTTGAAAATATGTATTGTGTTAGAGAGAGAAAGATAAAATGACAAAACAAATTGTATATCACGTGACGAGAAACATTCAAATAATGTGACTTTTTGTAATCTTATTAAAGCAATGTCATTTGTAATTATTATAATTCAATTTAACTCATATACAGTATGTTTGAACGATTTTGAATTGATTAATACAAAATAAATTAACCAATTTTTTTGTAACTAAATAAAATAACAATTGATTGGTAGCTATAATAATTTTTAATTTAATTTAAAACTTTTTAGCATTGTTTCAAATCAAGTGATATTATATTTTTATTTGTCATTAGAATGAGATTCTTTTCCATATAAAAGAGTTGAGAATACGATGATTGTCAATTTCTAACACAGCAACACAATTACAGTCAATTTCCGACTGAATGTTGATGAAGATGTGTGGATATGACAAAAAATGGTTAGTGCGGTAAGAGGATTCCTCTGAGGTTTACCTAAAATGAAGCCAAAAGCATCTCTTCAATGATAGTTTGGTATAAGTAGAGTTGCATATTTACTAAGATATATGACTAACTTGTCTTTGTTCAAAGAAAACATCGTACAGGTAAAGAAATTCATTGGTGTAACAATGAGGGTAAATTTAAATTATATCTACGGTTACATATTTTTTATATTATGTCATAATATTGGATCCAATACTTTTTAATTATATCCTCACCAGAATTATTGATATAATAAACATGTACTTAGCTTATTCATTCTACCTAGACGCTCCATTTAACGCTAAAAGCCAAATCTTACTTTTAAAAATATACATTGTGTTAGAGGGAGAAAGACAGAATGATGAAACAAATTGGATATCACGTGACGAGAAACGTTCAATAATGTGACTTTTTGTAATCTTATTGAAGCAATGTCAGACATATGTAACCGTTGTGTAATTTATCAAATTTAATTATTATAATTCAATTTAATTCATGTACACTAGGTTGAACAATTTTGAATTAATTAATATAAAATAAAATAAAATAACAATTTGCCCGTAGACATAAGAAATTTTAATTTAATTTAAATCTTTTTAGTATTGTTTCAAATCAACTGAACTTATATTTTTATTTGTCATGCATTAGAAAGGGGTTAATCCTCAAGAAGGGGTTGTTTGTGTAATTTATTACACACATGAGTCCGGTTAAAATTTATTTCTCTCCAAAAAGCTGTATCTAACAGTCACCATTACAGCGTCAGATGCATCGTAATGGCAACAAACTTTGTCCTTTTCATTGAATCTTCACAGGTTTTTTGACCCATGAAGATGAAGATCCGCCCTTATTTGCTCTCAACCTTGTTTTAAAGTGTAAGTTTTGATTTTTTTTAATTAATATAGTTATTTTCTTTTATGAAATTAATATGTTGGGTTAAATTATTTTTTGTATATTAGAAGTAAATTAATGTATAGAATTATTTTTGCAATCTAAGTACTACATAAAATTGATTTTGGTTTACACTAAAAATATTTCTAAAAATTTATGATTTTTTTTTTTTGGTAGAAAAGGAAAAGAAAAACAAATAACAACAAACTACCCATAAAAATTTATGATTGATATTTTAGTTTTTATATTTCTTTATGGTTAATATTTTATTTTTATTATGTTGTTAACTTTTTTGAATGTTATTAATATTAACTAATATTTGTATTTTTTTTTTTTTTTTTTTTTTGTAGTTGGACTCCCTCAGATTTGACATATTTAGTGTACAATGTGGTATTATGTTTTATTTTTATTTTTTGGTAGAAAATTATGTTTTATTTATAATGTCATGAATTTGTTTTATTTTATACAAAATTTTAAGTATTTATGTTAAGTGTATTTTTTGTTAATTATTATAGTTGAATTTATATAAATTTTAATAAAAAAAATTATATAAACGTATCCATATACTAATTTGTAATACTAATATATTATATACCTAAATATATTTACATAATTTTGTATACATATACAATGATATTTATTGAGATTTTATGTGTGTTGAAATTTTAAGAAAAAAAATTAATTTAAAAAAAAAGTACATTTTTGTTAGATAGTTTCAATAATATATAGCTATATAATTCTGTTAAAAATAAAAAATAATATATGTATTTTGAAAAGAATAAGAAAAGTATAATTTTATATGCACATATGATTATGTTTATTGAGATTTGATGTGAGTTGAAATTTTAATTTTAATTTTAAATTTTAAAAATAGTTATATTTTTATGTTATAATTTAAAACTTTTATGTGTGTTGGGATTTTTTTTAAATAGTTATAAATTTAGGTTAGGTGAATTTTATGTAATTTTTTTTTTTATTTTGTAGTTACTAATGTTAAATATTCTAAATTATGATGCCAGTTGAGGTTAGTTACTTGTATAACTGGTATAATTTATATTTTTGCTTGTATAATTAGAAAGTTTTTTCAGTTTATTATTGGTATGAAGTATATATTTTAACAGTGAAATTGAAGTGTTAAATAGTAGTAATTTATTTAAATTATTTATTATGTTAATAAAATCACAATAACTATATCATAAAAATGCATTATAGTAAAATATTACAGGTCAATGATTAAAAAAATTGATATCTTTAGATACAAAATAATGTCTGATTATATCCCGTACATCATTCATTGGAGTGGAAAGTTAAATATTTCTAATTCTGGTTTTGAATATGATGCTTCAAGTAATACAGTAATAAATAAACATTTAAAATTTAGTAGTAGACCGTCATATGTTGCACTAGTGTCTCAAACATCCAAAGCAGTCAGATTGGATGAAGATGAAAAGTTGAAGTGAATTGTCTATAAGTCTCCTATGTGCGGAAGATCATCAATGAGCTTTTCATACTTTTTCATATGTGATGACGTTGATGTTGGACTCATTTACGATAACTTGAGTTATATTCAAGGTTATCAAAATGTTGAGATGTTTGTTGAGTTTGAGAGGTTCACATTTAGGAATAATAACGGATTAGGGGTCATCACGATGCACACAACTGCTGATGATAATCATGTTCAGATGACTTGTACTGTGATGGTCAGGGTCCAACAAATGTTGATGACGTGTGTCATTATTCTTATGATGTGTCAAATGATTTTTTCAATTATGATATATGGAGTCAATTTAAGGATGGTGACATAAATGAAGCACGTTTATTCATGAGTTTTGCAACTAATACAAAGAATAGATCTGACATAGAAATGTCATATGAAGAAATATGACCAAATCCATGCATGTTTTTTTTTGAAGTATTTTGTTGCAATTTAAACCTTTTGTGTAGTGTGATTTTATTATCATTTTGTGAGTTTGATGTAGTGGGTGTATTGCATTCCCCAGACGATTTAAATAGGTTTTAACATTATATACATATTATTTGATGTTTAGGTAAAGAGCGATGACAACTAGAATTGTTAATTGGTTATTGGCACCGCTCAATCATGACTATCAAAATTGTTGTATAAGTGATCTAAAAGAGTGTTATTATGGTTTGAGATGTAATGGTCTTATAAAGTTTGCGGAATCAGAAAAGCTAGATGATGACTTACATTCCTTGGGTGATCCTCTTGTACACTGTAGGTCCTTAAATATGCCAAGATGAAATGTGCGGGACTACGAAATTTCTGTGAAACGAATTGGAAATGAGAATATAAAATGTTATTATGGAGAACACAAAATTATACGTTAAAATTGGTCAAAGAACAAGTGATAGCTAATAGAAGAGAGTTGTCTACCATGTGTTGGGGTTTAGTGTCCTATAGACAATTGTTCTAGGATACAAACTTAATGTAAATGAAGTGTTCTTTATATCGTTTGTTTTAATGAGATATGGTTTCATAACTATATAAAGGCAATCCCTTTTTAAGAACTAAATAAAGTCTAATAAAAGGAAATCCATAAGTTTGTTTAAAGTGATTATAAAGTGTTCATACAAGCATGAAGTGAGACGAAACTTTATGATAAACTAATAAACTTAAAACCACCCCAAGTCAAGTAATATGTTTAGGATTGACATATCGCTGCTGAGACTTGCATGTAACAATGTCTTCTGTCGAGACAGAAAGCTGATCTCACAAGCTTCATATATACAGATATCTGGACAGTTACATGGATCCAATGAAAAGAAGTTCATTAGGATTGGGGACCCGACTTGAGATAACAGGATGGGTAGATTCATCCTTGTCACCTGTTCATCTCATTGGTATTAATAGGTATAAGTAATCCTCAGACTCAAATGAATGTTAATTAGTGATTCTGGATTACGGAATGTGATGCTTTGATCCTGTTGTAACACGGTCCATAACAGAGATGACTCTGGGGTGTGAACGGCAGACGTTGGGTATCACAGAAAGTAATTGCAGGATAATTATACATTGGATTGAGCATTTGTCGCTCCCGATAAATGGGAGATACGTCCATGGATCGCTTGTGGAAGACTCGACTCTAAATCCTTGCAAGGTGATAGCTTAAGACTTGAAATACAGATTTCACTTAACCTATCTAATTGGAGTTGACTCGGCCTGTACAAGTAAAACGAACGTCTCGCTATATGTGACTTGACATTATCCATAGTCATAAGATTCAGTTCAAGGATGTAGTTGATAAAGGATCGAATTATACTGTAACTAATACGGAAAGGTCAACGACAGAATCAACCTGTCTTCTTATAGCTCTGGGGGAATGTTTCGGATTTGCTAATCACATGTTGCGTACTCATTCCGTTATGCAAAGATTAAATATAATTCTGTGAAAATTAATTTAATAGTTGCATACGGCTAGAAGCAATAAGAACCTAATGGGTCACACATAAGACTTGGAGCCCAAAAGAGAAACAGATGTTAATTAATTAATCGAAGCCCAACTGAGTCCACTAAGGCCCAGTATATAGGGGGCGATTTTCATGTAAGAAATTACATGAATAATTAATTTGATTCTTAAACAATTCTAATCAGATTATAATTGTGAATTAAATTAATTAAAGGATAAATAAGTTAGGAGTTTTAATTAGATTAAATTGCTCCTATTATTATCCTATAAGGTTACTATTATTATCTTTATATTTAAGATATAATTATAGATAATAAATAAGAATTAAATTCCGAATTAAATTCTGATTCAGTAACCTAATTCTATCTAACTAGGGTTTAGATACAAGAGAATATAAATACCCCCCTACATGTGATTTTCGAAATACACAAGTGCAACCGAGAGAGAGAATTTCGACCCCCTAGTCGAGGACGAAATAATCCACCGCTTCCTACCGATTCAATTGATTTCACCACAACACAATGGTGTATCCGAGAGGAGGAACCGTACCTTACTAGATATGGTACGATCCATGATGAGCATAGCATTACTTCCAAAGACATTCTGGGGCTATGCCTTAGAAACTGCACTATTCACCCTAAATCGAGTACCAACTAAATCCGCTAGTTCCACACCATATGAATTATTCGTTGGTAGGAAACCCACATTCTCATTCATAAGAGTATGGGGTTGTTTAGCATTTGTCAAACGCATAGCGTCAGACAAACTAGATTCTAAATCTGATAAGTGTTTCTTCATTGGATACCCTAAGGAAACTGTGGGGTATTACTTCTATCATCCAGATGATCAGAAAGTAATAGTATCCAAGCACACAACCTTCTTGGAGAAAGAGTTTCTCGAAGAAACAGAAAAGGGAAGCATGATTGAACTTGATGAAGTTCAAGAACAAGAAGCACCGACTGAAACAACAGAGGCGGTTGAGGAACCCGAAGCAATCCCATTAGATGAGACTCAAGTGCCACCCATTCGTAGATCACAAAGAGTTCGTGAACTCCCAATTAGATATGGTTTTCTAGTGGGAGATGATGATGAGGTTCCCGTGTTAGACGATGAACCCGAAAACTACGAAGAGGCTCTTAACAGTCCAGATTCTAAAGTGTGGCTCGAAGCCATGGATTCTGAGATGGATTCTATATACACCAACCAAGTGTGGACTTTGGTTGATCCACCCGAAGGGATAAAACCCATTGGGTGCATGTGGATCTTCAAAAAGAAGACTGACATGGATGGAAAGGTTAGCACCTACAAAGCTAGGTTAGTAGCGAAAGGATATCGTCAGAAACAAGGAATTGATTATGACGAAACTTTCTCTCCTGTGGCTATGTCCAAATCAATCAGAATAATGCTCGCTATTGCCGCTCACTACGATTACGAGATTTGGCAAATGGATGTGAAAACAGCTTTCCTAAACGGAAACCCGCTTGAGGATGTATATATGATGCAACCTGAAGGTTTCACATCAAAGGATGCAAACAAGGTTTGCAAACTTCAGAGATCCATTTATGGACTCAAGCAAGCATCAAGAAGCTGGAACAAGCGTTTTGACTAAACCATAAAACAATTTGGTTTCGAACAAAATTGCGAAGAAGCTTGCATTTACAAGAAAGCAAGTGGGAGCTCAGTTGCATTTCTGATATTATATGTGGACGATATATTATTAATGGGAAATGACATAGCTCTACTACAGTCGGTAAAAGTATGGTTATCAGGTAACTTCTCCATGAAAGACCTTGGTGAAGCAGCTTATATACTTGGTATAAAGATCTACAGAGATAGATCAAGAAGACTGCTTGGTCTTTCACAGGCTACATACATCGAAAAGGTGCTAAAGCGGTTTAGCATGCTTGAATTGAAACGAGGTAACTTACCCATGGTACATGGAGTAAAGTTAAACAATCATCAATGTCCTAAAACCGAAGATGATAAGAAGCGCATGGCTGTAATCCCGTACGCCAGCGCAATCGGTTCAATTATGTATGCTATGTTTTGCACTAGACCTGACGTAGCGTTCGCGTTAAGTATAACAAGTCGTTACCAAGGTAATTCGGGAGACGAGCATTGGAATGCTGTCAAGAACATTCTTAAGTACTTGAGAAGGACTAAAGACATGTTCCTAGTGTACGGAGAAGGGGATCTGAAAATAGAAGGATTTTCAGATGCAAGTCATCTCACGGATGAGAAAGATTTTAAATCCCAATCAGGATACCTGTTTATCTTGAATGGGGGCGCGGTCAGCTGGAAGAGTTCCAAGCAAGGAAGCGTAGCTTTCTCTACGACCGAGTCAGAGTATATCGCTGCTGCGGAAGCAGCAAAGGAAGCAGTTTGGATTAAGAAGTTCATTACTGAACTTGGTGTGGTGCCTGACATTGTAAATCCCATTACATTGTACTGTGATAACAATGGAGCCATTGCGCAAGCAAAGGAACCACGGTCTCATAATGCATCCAAACATTACCTGAAGCGATACCACATTGTAAGAGAAATTGTGGCAAGAGGAGATGTGAGAATAGAAAGAGTACCTACTGAGGACAACGTTGCAGATCTGTTGACAAAGCCCTTAACCCAGAAAGTACATGATCGTCATCTTAGTTCTATTGGGATAAGTTGTAGAAACAATTGGCTTTAGTCCAAGTGGGAGTATGTTGGGGTTTAGTGTCCTATAGACAATTGTTCTAGGATACAAACTTAATGTAAATTAAGTGTTCTTTATATCGTTTGTTTTAATGAGATATGGTTTCATAACTATATAAAGGCAATCCCTTTTTAAGAACTAAATAAAGTCTAATAAAAGGAAATCCATAAGTTTGTTTAAAGTGATTATAAAGTGTTCATACAAGCATGAAGTGAGACGAAACTTTATGATAAACTAATAAACTTAAAACCACCCCAAGTCAAGTAATATGTTTAGAATTGACATATCGCTGCTGAGACTTGCATGTAACAATGTCTTCTGTCGAGACAGAAAGCTGATCTCACAAGCTTCGTATATACAGATATCTGGACAGTTACATGGATCCAATGAAAAGAAGTTCATTAGGATTGGGGACCCGACTTGAGATAACATGATGGGTAGATTCATCCTTGTCACCTGTTCATCTCATTGGTATTAATAGGTATAAGTAATCCTCAGACTCAAAGGAATGTTAATTAGTGATTCTGGATTACGGAATGTGATGCTTTGATCATGTTGTAACATGATCCATAACAGAGATGACTCTGGGGTGTGAACGGCAGACGTTGGGTATCACAGAAAGTAATTGCAGGATAATTATACATTGGATTGAGCATTTGTCGCTCCCGATAAATGGGAGATACGTCCATGGATCGCTTGTGGAAGACTCGACTCTAAATCCTTGCAAGGTGATAGCTTAAGACTTGAAATACAGATTTCACTTAACCTATCTAATTGGAGTTGACTCGGCCTGTACAAGTAAAATGAACGTCTCGCTATATGTGACTTGACATTATCCATAGTCATAAGATTCAGTTCAAGGATGTAGTTGATAAAGGATTGAATTATACTGTAACTAATACGGAAAGGTCAACGATAGAATCAACCTGTCTTCTTATAGCTCTGGGGGAATGTTTCGGATTTGCTAATCACATTTCGCGTACTCATTCCGTTATGCAAAGATTAAATATAATTCTGTGAAAATTAATTTAATAGTTGCATACGGCTAGAAGCAATAAGAACCTAATGGGTCACACATAAGACTTGGAGCCCAAAAGAGAAACAAATGTTAATTAATTAATGGAAGCCCAACTGAGTCCACTAAGGCCCAGTATATAGGGGGCGATTTTCATGTAAGAAATTACATGGATAATTAATTTGATTCTTAAACAATTCTAATTAGATTATAATTGTGAATTAAATTAATTAAAGGATAAATAAGTTAGGAGTTTTAATTAGATTAAATTGCTCCTATTATTATCCTATAAGGTTACTATTATTATCTTTATATTTAAGATATAATTATAGATAATAAATAAGAATTAAATTCCGAATTAAATTCTGATTCAGTAACCTAATTCTATCTAACTAGGGTTTAGATACAAGAGAATATAAATACCCCCCTACATGTGATTTTCGAAATACACAAGTGCAACCGAGAGAGAGAATTTCGACCCCCCTAGTCGAGGACGAAATAATCCACCGCTTCCTACCGATTCAATTGATTTCATCTCTTTCTCTTTATCCTTGATCTTATGTTGATTTATTAGAGACAATCTATTCTTGATTGTTTTAATACGGTCGATATCTAACTTGATTTGGGTTGTGTTTTGTCTTGTGCTCGGGAACTCGGAGTAAGAGTTGTGGGCACTTCGATTGCAACGGTAGATAGAACTTCATAAAGGTATTTCCTTCTATCTCTCTTTATATGAAATAACGATTAACGGATCTTGGGTTAATGGAAATAGGTTAAAATTTTTATATTTCCGCTGTCATAGGTTAGCCTTATTTCCATCACCATGTATTTGTTGGTCCCGTGTGATTAATTCCAGGGGGGTTAGGAACTAATGTAACTTAAAATCATGTGGAAAGGTGTTTCAACAGTATTAACAAAGAATTTTATCAATTCACCGCTACTAATCTGATGAGGAAATCTCGGATGAAGAATGAGTAGTTATTTTGGATAACTAATATATTTTAATTTAGTCAATGTTTTATCAATTTGGAACTTTAAACAAGAACTACTAGTCCTATTGAACCTTTTTGGAGGATTTACATTTAAACTATCTAAATTAAATTTAAGCTATACCAATTACATAGAACTACTAGACAGTAATGTCCATTAGTCCCGTAAATACTAAATTCTACCACCTCTTCTAGGTGCTCTTTGGTCTTCTAGTCTTTCTACTTGTTTTGTGGTAATTTGTCCATCATTAACATGGGGAACCATATCACTCATCCCTTAATTTCATAATAAATTATTATATATATATATATATATATATATTAGTTTGAAACATTATATATAAAATAGTGAAGCAATGACTTTGGTAGATTTTATTACCTAGTTGTATGGAGCTTTGCCCTCGGTCCAATCCAAAAAGTTCACGTCCACTAAAATTATGTTGATCACTAAACCCAATGTTGGAGGGACCTCCATGATCATGTATGCTATAACCAAAATGACTTGATGATACACCACCCTCATATGCTGCAAAAGCACTTGAACCGGATGCATGTGTCCTAAATGTAGGTACAACTTGGTGATGAGGTGTGATGGGATATCCCTCATGACTATGCTGAGAATAATCAAATGGAGAAAAATTGTATACTCGGATCTATCATTGGTTCATTTTGTGAGTTGGGTTCATTTTGGTGTACTTGTTTAGAACTAACTTGCCCGTACATATGATGCAACATTGGTAGACCAATTTGTTGGATACCTACATGCAAAGGAAGATTAGGAATTGGTTCGACACAATCCTGAAAAGTGCATCGCCTATGTCTAGCTTCATGTGCAAGCTCAGGAACAACTGGAAAATTAAGAGATGGAGGACCATGTTGGGGAATATATATGTGTCAGCTAAATGATGCTCTTGATTTAGAGCTCCAATCAAACTGGTTGATTATCCCCTAATAACGTCTTTGCTTATTTGTTGTTCAGGCAAATGATACACTGCTGGAAGACCATCTTTCTGAAAATTGAAATATAAAAACACGCATTAAGAATATATACATACATATACACAAAACTCAATCATTCAATTTTCTATAGTTTTACGTACCAATACAATCCTAGTTCCTCTAGTAGGACTGATCCATCGTCTAGTCTGCAAAACATACCATTACATATATTCAGATTGAGGACCTAGCGAATTGTGTAATGTTGGTGTGGTTTCTAGTTGATTGTATTGATCATTCCACTTCTCAATGAATACATTATGGCATATATTCCAATCTTCGTCGGTATTTTTACGCAACTCAACTGTGTGGAGAGACTACACTTGTAGTGATTTCCCTAGAATGGGTTGATTCATACCAAACTGTCAAAGACATTGATCTAGCTGATGATATTCAACAATATGGAAACATATCAGAGGTATAACCGAACGCAACACAACCTGACTAGCAACAGAATATTCTGGCAAATTTCCCACATTATTTTTTTTATGGCTCCCAACATATCTATGACATAGGAAAAATATTATAAAAATATTGTATGAATACAATAAATGCAATTCAAGATTTATTTACAAACTCCAAACCTCATTATTTTGTTGTTCATCTAAAATAATTTGAAAAGCTTTCAAAATGTGCGCCAGCTTCGAATATCCCCCTATCTGGTGCTTTCCATCTACAATTTAAACAATTACACATATAACGATTTAAACAATATTTTTTAATAAATATTTACCTAAAAGAGTAGGGCTTATCCATAGAAAAATGATTTTGTGCATGAGGGGCTAATCTTAGGTATTCTTTCATATGCCCACACATGTAATAATTATAAGCATTCACCGATTTTTGAAATATTTGGTTTTATCTATTTACATAATTCTTTATACAAGTGAGCTAGAGTATTTGCACCTCGTGCATATTGTCCTGCTTCATCAAAATCATATAGTAATGGCCAGTACATCAAGTGCACTATGCCACTATTCTTCCCTCCAAATAATAAACCATTGATTACACTCAAAAGGAATGCTTGTGCATACCATTAAACATAACATCATCAACATTAGGGTGCAAGAATTGAAAATGTTGATCTAACTAGTTCATTTTAATTGTATTTCCCTTCATAGCACTTTGGGGAGGTACAACTCCTAATAGTACTTGACAAGTATTCTATCAATCGTAGTTTGCACCACTAGTTATTGCATGCTCATCAACATAAAAACCGGTTAGTACCTCAAGATCTTGTAAAGTAATGGTGGCTTTACACACTGTTAGATGAAAAGAGTGTCTCTGGTCTCCACCTTTCAACCAATGCACTTATTATACTATAATCAACACTTATCCCACTAACATTCATGATTCCCTCAAAGCTCGTACGGTTTATATAATTATGAAATATATCGTCTATATTTTCATATATTGCACTATTTGTAGCAACTTGACATCAAAAAATTTTTGTTTCATTCTAACCATAAATTAAAACATGTCATTATTAAGTTTAATATATTTTTCTAACTTTATTATTGGTTCTTTTTCATTTCATTGATTACCTCGTTTTGCCATACAAATTGCGATTTTATGAATCTTTCGTATGTGTAAGACTTCATCCAAAATTGGTCCCGGTTGCATAATTTGTGTTGCTCTCCTTGCATTGTCCATTTTATTGTATGGTACGCCTATACGATGAATTATGAGAAAGTACAAACTAATTTATTAAATAAAATATTGGATCAAATTACATTGGTCTAAATTATATAATATTATTAATAACTAGGCTTAAAGTTCTCCCTATTACGATAACGGGATTGATTGTCTAATGTTGAGCGATTTCCGCAAGTGCACGGTATACGCTTGTAGTAATAAAAGATATCGATCCCACAGGGAACGTTTTTTAACTAAACTTTATTTAATTCGGTTTTAATCACGTGTTTAGGTTTAATAAAAGAAATTCGTTTAATTGATTGAATTGGTTTTTGTAAATTAGGATTAGATAGAAGTATTATATCGAGTTTAGAGAACAATTCCATCTTGCGATTTTGATTACAAGACAGATACTTCCGTAATTGGAATAAATAGTAGGTATAAAACTCATTTTCATAAAGCAAAGAAAGCAACTTTAACTTTGTAAAGATTATGGACATGTAACAATATAAGGATTTACTCAATTAAATGGCTTTGAACCGTAGAAATCTCTCTGGATCGGAGCAGATTGCTACCTTAATCAAACTAGTATTTTATGTCTGATAAGCCGCGATCAACGATCATGTCATCCATAAAAACTAAATCTGTCAAGTGTTCAACAAAGTTCTTATATGAATAAGATGGAATAGAACGTTTTAATAAAAACACCAATTTATCATTTTGAAAATCATTTTGTCAGAACAATATCAAAATAACAACAGTAAGAATGTATTGAGTAAATAAGTATATCATTAATGAAATGTGAATTTTCACAAGTTAACAGAGAATAGAAACTTGGATAGCATTGTAACGAAAACTTTGAGATCCGGGTCGTCAATCTTTCCCTCAAACTCCGTAGGTGCGTCAAACCTCATGCGCTTCAGCCGTCAATTCTTCTCGCTGGATCTTCGGAATAGAGACTAGTCAGTCCACTACCAGAATGAAAACTTGTCTCTGATCTACCTTAGAAACTAAACTAATACTGTGTTTATAACTAATCTAATAACAACTTGTGTATAGCAAGTTTGTTTACACAGAAATGAAATCTAACTTTCTGATTCTTTTCTGAATCATAAAATCAACATAATAACTTTCTTCTCTAATTTCTCTAACTTTTCCAAACTCTCTCAATTTCTGAAATGGATCACTTATTTATAGTTGTTGAAGGGTTGTAAACGATGGGTCGTGTCCGCTGGTGAAGGGTCGCTTTTATCCAAACGAACAATCGCATTTCTTGGATTAAAACATGTGATTTATGTGCAGAATACTTCGCTGTCGCGACTGAGATTCTAAAAATCTCAGTCGCGACAGGGGGTACAAGGTCGAGTTGAAGATTTCGTTCTTCTTCTGTGACGCCTTTCGTAAGTCGCGACTGAGATTATGAAAATCTTAGTCGCGACAGAGAGTTATCTCCCTGTCTCTCGACTGCTTCTCGTCCTCCTTCAGCGTTCTTCTGGCTGTTATGCATTCTCGGTACGTTTTTTAGGTTTTTCCTCCATTTTAGCTCCGTTTTAGCTCCGTTTTAGCTCCTATTTGGATTTAACCAAATAATTAAGTACCTTGCATCAAAGAAGTAAATAAAGACGTAAAAGTATTCCAAATGAATATAATTAGCACGATTTCAATGTAAATTTAACGTATTTATATATGATATTTTAGGTATATTTTGGGCTTAACAAACTCCCACACTTAAGCTTTTGCTAGTCCCGAGCAAAATTTCACTGAATTTATTCTTTAATCAATCTCTTTATAAATAGAACATATATCCATATATCTCTTTGAATTAGTTAAACCGAAAGATAAACTTTCATGGTAATTTTATACGCAAAGTATCAAACTAGCTTGTATAAAAGAGATATATTACTCGTCTTGTATTTCAATTTTTATATTGAAGTATTCAGGACGGTGTAAGCACGCATGTTTTCGAATCTTTCGTCTCAAGGCATTTCTAAGCACAAAATTTCCTTTCCCAAACCTAAACTATTACAAATGTAGATTTATTAAGGACTTAGGTTTAATATATTTGCTTAGTCACGCCCGTGATAAGGGTGGTCTCGTCCGTGACTTTATATGAATTTATTTGCTTTTGTGTTCGTTTAAGAGGTACCGACCATGCCATGGGTGGACGCAATCGTTACTTAAAACTTTAAACACGTTTAATTTTGCTTTAATTTCTAACGTTCCTTTCATACCTCGACCGTGATAAGGGTGGTCGCAATCGTGACCAAAAGTAAACGGTACTTAATGTTCTTCCCTTTCATACCTCGATTGTGATAAGGTTGGTCTCAATCGTGGCCAAAAGTTAAGAATACGACTACTTGATTAAATTAACACGAGTTATAAAATGAAAACTATAAATTGGGAAAAGAAAAATAGCACATTCATCCTATATTGACTTGAAATTCAACATGTATTATGGCTAAAGTTTCCTTAAAAACTTCAATTGGTTTTTAATGTAAGACGAAAAATAATATCGAGCTAAAAAGCTAAAGTTGTTAGTTTGATTTATGCCTATAAACCTAATTGAAAATTGAAAATAAGATTTATATTTATCATGAATTCATGATATAAAATAGAGATTTGAAACTAAAGAAATTTTACTTATATACATTTACTCGAGACGTTTTTGATAAAATCGTATCGGAGATTTGTAAAAATATTTGTAAAAATATAGCCCGTATAGAAATATTATTTCTATCAATAATGATAACCTTAAAATATGCTTAACATTATTTTTGAAAGTTACATTCTTTGAAACATATGAAAAATATAGTTAACAAAAATTTATGTTTATGAAAAATTGCTATTATTTTTAAAAGTGTTGCACTTTATAAGCAAAAATGTTGCATTTGTTTTTGAAAAATGTTGTACTTGACTTAAAATTGAATAACAATATGCAAAATAAATAGCATTCATTCTCATTCGTGGCATTCATTCGTACATAAAATTAAAAATGAATATGAAATATCTCCTCCCACACTTAATTTGGACCATGTCCTCATTGGTGCAAAAAGCGATAAAACACGAAAAATAGTACGAAATTAAATCATACGAATTAGAATTGAAAAGATGGTACGATAACATTCAAACATAAGAATAATAAAGAAAATTGTACCAAACAAAATTAAAAATATTGTACCAAACTTAGCCAAACTTAACAAAACATAATAACGAAAATGAGTTAAAGATAGAAAGGATAAAACCTATCAAGGTGAACTTGGTGGAGAAGGCGTAGCCTCAACTCCTTGGCGTCGGAAGAAAGATAGCAACCGGCGATGAGTAGATTTGTGCTCACGTCTCAACGTAGTGATATTGGCATCCACCGTGTTTATCCTCGAACTCATTTCGGTATTGTTGGCAACGACTTCATCTAACCGCAAATTCATGTGACGGTTATGCTCGTTCATTTGTGTCAAGACACGTTGCCATCCAACTTGTTCTTCTTCATTCGGTTCCACATTTGCTTGCTCGTTGGCATGAACATCAACATTCTCCTCCTCCTCTTCTTCTTCATCAAATTCCGCTTCATCATCCTCTTCAATTAGGGAAGAAGAAGATGAATAGGGTAAAGATTTATGGGGAAGATGAGTGAATCTTGGTATTGGGAAGAGAAAAGATGAGTGATTGGTGGAAAAAAGAGGTGATTTAAATAGGTGTAAGTAATAGGTATTGATTAGGATAGATGAATAGGTAAGTAATTAGTGTAGGAATAGGAAAAGAACCAAAATTTCGCTCAAATCCCGTGACTGGAAGTCGCAAGTCGCGACTGAGATTTTCAAAATCTCAGTCGCAACAACAAGTACGTAGGGGGGTCGAAATTTTACTGAAAGTTGTCCTCTTGCTGTCTCAACTGAGAATTCAGAATCTCAACTGAGATTTTGGAAATTCTGGGTAAAATTGTGACTGTTTTTGATGATTTTAACACTTCTAAACCAATTCCTCTTATAATTAAGTGACATTAATGTGAATATTAATCCCTGAAACTGAGATAAACAAAACTGAAACATTAAATTAAAGGAAAACCAAAGGTTGTTCCTTAAATAAAAGAAATAAACTAAGGAATTAATGCACTTTATTTATTATAATTTAAAATAGAAACAATACCATATTATATATTATAAAAAACATCTTACTCCTAAAAATACAAAATATAAACACTCATATATATAATAAAACCAAACAGAAACTCATATTATATCCCTAAGTAGATGACAGACGACGTGCATTGGCCCTATTAATCTTCGTTTGAATGAAGACTGGCCTCTCTGGTGCAGAAAGAAATGTTGGACCAGAACGAAAAACTCGTTTGACAAGCCCCTCGTTCTCCAAGAACTCGTAGTCTAGAATAGGGAATGGTTCTGTATCAGTCCAACAGACAGAAAGGGTTCCCTTGGCTCCTAAAATGATTCCACAAATGATGTTGGCGAATCCAATCTTCCGTTTCTTCGAACGGGAAGCAGCAACTAACCCCTCCATTAGAATCTTCGAGGAGTTCACTGAGTTGCCTTGGAAAATGTCGCCCAACACATATAAATCAGTATCTTTCACAACATTGCTACTGACTCGACCAAAAAGGTTGTGACAGAGGAATTTATGCAGATACAGCATGGAATTAGAATTGATGGATTTGTTGAAGGCAAGACGTGAATTGAATCGCCAAAATCCTGTTAACATCCTCCATATATCTTTAGAAGTCATATCCCTTCCAGGATGGTGTTGAGTTGTGTCTCGGGGTGGAAAACCAAACCAATTATGTAGTTCTGGATATCCAAAAGTGAAGACCTGCCCCTCACAATGAAAACTGAGACGAACACGTCTCTTGTTGACGAATCGAACAGTGGATAAAAATTCCAGAACCCAATTTCCAATTATAGGAAATTTCATAGAAACAAATTTGGTCCAACCCAAATTAGTCAGATAGCGATCAATGTCTTCGCTTATCCCGAGTTCCTCATTCAGAAACTCGTCCAGATACATCATGCCAAAGAATTGAGCATATCTAAATTGCAGAAAGCGTTTCCCCTCGTCATGGTTATAAATTGGAAACCATGCACCATATCGATCGGAGATATCAACTTTCCCGCTTTGAGCAGAAGTGTGTTTTTGAACATTTTTCAAAGACTTAGTCATGTCTGTGAGAGAGAAGAAATTGAAGTCTGTAGGATTTGAGAATTTTAGAAAGAAATTCAGAAAGATAAAAGGAAATGGTAGAAGTCTGATCCTACAGGAATATATAAGACCTATAAGTGAAAGGTTGTGTCTGTTAAAAAGAAAAATGTGCCAAAGTGATACCTCTTTGATTCAACTGACAGAAATTTTAAAGAAAGAAGACTGTAATCCCTTACAGTTATTTCAATTGCAAAAAGACAGAAAATCTCAACTGAGATTTTCGGAATCTCAATTGAGATTTCCAAATCCTGAAACGTGGAAAATCTCAACTGAGATTTCTGCATATTTAATTTCTCAATAACACTTAACACTTAATGAAATCATTTTCAAAACATGACTAAATTAAAATTTTAATGTTAACAAAACTCATTTGTACACAAAAATAAAAATAAAAATTAAAGTAAATAAAATTAAAAATAAAAATAAATAAATTAAAAAGAATAAGAATAAGAATGATGAACATAAAATAAGAAAAAACTATAAATTAAAAACATGAAAACTAAATAAATTAATTTTCATAGAATTTATCCACGGATTCAATTGCTTGAATTGGAGTTCCGTCGAAATAAATCTTGCAACGGTTACCATTAACCTTAAATCGTTCGCCATTAGACTTTTCTAGCTCCAAAGTTCCGTAATCAAATGTTTTAACAACCAAAAATGGTCCAGCCCATCTAGATTTTAGCTTACCTGGAAATAACTTTAATCTCGAATTAAAAAGTAAGACTTTATCCCCAACATTAAAATTTTTAATTTTGATTTTGGCATCATGCCACTTTTTAACTTTTTCCTTATAAATTCTTGCATTTTCGTAGGACAAATAGCGTAATTCATCCAACTCGTTTAAGTCGAACAAACGCTTTTTCCCTGCGCTTTGCAAATCATAATTAAGGGTTCTTATAGCCCAATATGCTTTATGTTCTAATTCAACTGGCAAATGACAAGCTTTACCATAGACTAATCTATAAGGTGTCATTCTGATAGGTGTTTTAAATGCAGTATGGTATGCCCATAATGCATCGTTAAGTTTATGTGCCCAGTCTCTTCTAGAAGACGAAACTGTTTTCTCAAGTATCCATTTGAGTTCTCTATTTGAAATTTCCGCTTGACCATTCGTTTGAGGATGGTACGGTGTAGAGATACGGTGGTGTACTCCGTATTTTTTCATAAGTGACTCAAAAACTCTATTTACGAAATGAGTACCATCATCGCTTACCATAACTCTAGGAACTCCAAATCGACAGAATATTGAATTTAAAAACTTAACAACTACTTTAGAATCATTTGTCGGGGTTGCAATTGCTTCAACCCACTTTGAAACATAATCTACCGCTACTAATATATAATTTTTGCCAAAAGAAGTAGGAAAAGGACCCATGAAATCGATCCCCCATACGTCGAAGATTTCAACTTCCAATATGTTCGTAAGAGGCATCTCATCTTTCCTTCCTATATTCCCTGTTCTTTGACATTTATCACAGCGGATAATAAATGAACGGACATCTTTAAACAGAGTAGGCCAAAAGAATCTGCATTCAAGTATTCTAGCTGCTGTTTTGCTTATGCTATTATGACCTCCGTAAGCGCTAGCATGACATTCCAACATTATAGAGTCATATTCAAACTCACTAACACATCTCCTAAGTATTCCATCGCCGCATGTTTTGAACAAGAATGGATCTTCCCAAAAATATTTCTTAGCTTCTGAAAAGAATTTCTTCTTTTGCTGAGAAGTCAATCCATCTGGCACAACATATGCAGCTAAGTAATTGGCTATATCCGCATACCATGGAGCTATGACACTTTGTACTTGCATGAGATGTTCATCAGGGAAATCATCTTGAATGCCTGATGTTTCACCGATGGGACCGTTTTCATCCTCAAGTCTTGATAGATGATCGGCGACCAGGTTTTCAACTCCCTTTTTGTCTTTAATCTCAATGTCAAATTCTTGCAATAATAAAACCCATCTAATAAGACGCGGTTTTGCATCTTTCTTAGCAAATAAATATCGTAAAGCTGCTTGATCTGTATAAATGATGACTTTAGATCCTAATAAATAAGATCGGAACTTATCACATGCAAAAACTACTGTAACATTTCTTTTTCAGTTGTGGTGTAATTTAACTGTGCACCGGACAATGTGTGACTCGCATAATATATAACATGAAGTTTCTTATCTTTCCTTTGACCTAATACACATCCAACAGCCAAATCACTCGCATCACACATAATTTTGAAAGGTAGATTCCAATCGGGTTTCGATATTATAGGTGTACTGACTAAAGTCATTTTCAAAGTATTGAAAGCTTGTAAACAATCTTTATTAAAATCAAAAGTTGAATCTTTCATAAGCAAATTAGTAAGTGGTTTGGAGATTATAGAAAAGTTCTTTATAAACCTTCTGTAAAAACCTGCATGACCTAAAAATGATCTTACTCCCTTAACAGTGGTTGGTGGGGGTAATTTTTCTATAACTGAAGTCTTTACTCTGTCCACTTCTAAACCTTTTGCAGATATCTTATGACCTAAAAAAATTCCTTCGTCTACCATGAAATGACATTTTTCCCAATTTAATACTAAATTCGTTTCCTCACATCTAGACAATACTTTATCTAAGTTCTGTAAACATGCATCGAAAGAATCTCCATAAACTGAAAAATCATCCATGAAAACTTCCATTATATCTTCAATGAAGTCATTAAATATTGCTGTCATACATCGTTGAAACGTTGCTGGTGCATTACATAGACCAAAAGGCATTCTCCTATATGCAAATGTTCCGTAAGGACATGTGAAGGTTGTTTTGTCTTGGTCATCCGGGTAAATGTAAATTTGAAAGAATCCGGAATAACCGTCTAGGAAACAGTAAAATGCATGACCAGCTATCCTTTCGATCATTTGATCAATGAAAGGTAGAGGAAAATGATCTTTCCTGGTTGCTTTGTTTAGGTTCCTATAGTCTATACAAACCCTCCAACCGGTGGTGGTTCGTGTAGGTATCAGTTCACCTTCATCATTTCTTACAACAGTTATGCCTCCCTTTTTAGGTACACAATGGATTGGACTAACCCATTCACTATCCGAGATCGGATAAATGATTCCATTGTCTAAAAGTTTAGTAATCTCATTTTTGACTACTTCTTTCATGTTCGGATTTAAGCGTCTTTGCCTATCCGCTTTAGGTGGCTTATCCTCTTCTAAGTGAATTCTATGCATTACGATACTAGGATTAATTCCTTTTAAGTCTGAAATTTTTCATCCCATACTTCATATCCTATTTCTAACAACTTCTTTCAATTTGTCTTCTTGATCGTTTGTTAATTTGTTAGAAATAATTATAGGTAGAGAATCGCCTTCTCCCAAGAAAGCGTACCTCAAATGACTGGGTAACTCTTTAAGTTCTAATTTAGGGGGTGTTACAATTGAAGGCGGAACTGGTCCATCTTCTCGAATCAAAGGCTCTGGGTCCTTATCATCTAATTCCTCACCTATTATAGGTTCAATTATTTCTTCACTCTGAATTACATCATTGACACATTCCTCGACTAAATCAAGTTTCATACAAGCGAATTCTTCCATAGGGTATTTCATCGCTTTGTTCATATTAAACTCGATCTTATCTTCTCTTATCCTTAAAACTACCTTCCCTTCCGACACATCTACTAGAGCGCGTCCCGTGTTCATAAACGGTCTACCAAAAATTAAAGGGCAATTTACATCATATGCAAAGTCTAATATAACAAAATCGGTAGGAAAAATAAATTTATCAACTTTGACCAAAACATCTTCAATTATACCATATGGCCTCTTAGTGGTTTGATCCGCTAATTGCAAAACCATATTGGTACGTTTAATATCTTCTTCTAAACCTAACTTGTTAAAAATAGACAATGGCATTAAGTTTATACTTGCTCCTAAATCACAAAGACAACTTGGGAATTCAATATCTCCCAACTTACACGGAATAGTAAAACATCCGGGATCTTTGAGTTTAGTGGGCAAATTACTTGATACTATTGAACTACAGTCTTCAGTTAACGAAATGGATGAAATTCCTTCCCAACTGATTTTCTTCGGAATCAAATCTTTTAAAAACTTACCATAGTTAGGAATTTGTGTGATTGCATCCATGAATGTTAAATTGATATGCAAATTTTTAAGTTTATCCGAAAACGTTAAAAGTTGTTTATCATAGTCCTTATTTCGAACTTTGTGCGGAAAAGGTGGTTTGGGTACAAAAGTTTTGGTACTTGTGTCAAATGGTGAACTATTTGTGTTTAAGATATCTTCTTTGGATTTTGATAAATCAGTTCCTGGTAATGTTGCATCTTTGGGCATTTCAGGCCCTTGATAATTTTTCCCTGAACGAAGAGTGATAGCTTTCACCTGCTCTTTCGGATTTTCTTCCGTATGGCTGGGAAGACTTCCCTCTTTTCGGGATGGAATTGATTTAGCAAGTTGACCAATTTGAACCTCCAAATTATGGATGCTAGATGAGTGGTTTTTAATAAGCTGGTCGAATTTATTTTCGATCCGTTTAAAACCATCATCGTGATTACTTATTTTTCCACTGATAGCATCTATAAACTTGTCGATTTTAGAAGATAAAGTGTTAATCGTATCTCTTGACTGATTTTGATAATTAGTGGTACGATTTTGATTAGCACTTGCATTATTGTTACTGTTATCTTTCCAGTTAAAGTTAGGATGATTCCTCCATCCAGAATTATAAGTATTAGAATAAGGATTATTAGTTTGGTTTTGCCCTTGGACAAAATTTACCTGTTCGATCTCACTCATATTTTCGTAATCCACATCCGTTTGGATTGGATTACCATTGGTATCGCGTGGTGCCATAAATTTGTCAATTTTGTGCGATAAAGCAGAAAATTGGGCTTGTAGCATCACGACTGGATCAAGTTCAACTATACCTTTAACTGATGGTGTGGTTGAGGATGATGGTTTTGCCACCGGCATATGTCCATGTTCCGCGGGCCACATACTGCTGTTGATTGCCATTTCCTCCAAAAGTTCTCTCGCTTGGGCTGATGTTTTCTTCATAAATAGTCCTCCCGACATAGCATCTAATGAACCCCTAGTTGTAGGATTTAGTCCATTGTAGAATGTTTGCATTAAAAGTTCAGCGGGTAATTGGTGGTGTGGGCATAAACGTTGAAGTTCTTTAAAACGTTCCCAAGTTTCATAAAGAGTCTCATTATCATTTTGAGAAAAAGATGTTAACTCTTTTATAACTCTTGCGGTTTTTGCTAAAGGAAAATATTTTGATAAAAATGCTTGGGCTAATTGTTCCCAAGTGGCAAAAGTTGCGGCTGGCATAGAAGTTAACCATTCTTTGGCTCTATCTTTCAAAGTGAAAGGAAAGAGGCGAAGTTTGATTGCTTCTGCAGTCACATCTGGGATTTTTAAAGTGTCACAAATTTCAAGGAAATTTGTTAAATGGGTGTTAGGATTTTCGTTAGGTAACCCGTAAAATGTTACATTATTTTGCAACATATTAAGCAAAGCTGGCTTAATTTCAAATTGGTTTGCGGTGATTCTGGGTCTAACGATACTATTGGTCACACCGGCCACACCTGGCCTAGCGTAATCCATAAGTGTTGGTGGGTCTACCATTTTTTCTGGCTCGGTATATGTTTTTACTGGAGTCTTATTTTTGTTTTTCTTGTTTTTCTTGTTCTTCCTAATGGTTTTCTCAATTTCTGGGTCTATAGGGTCTGGTACAATGCCTGAACTTCGAGAACTGCGCATGAACCTGAAATCTTGCATGAACCGAAACTACCTACAAAACAGAATTTGAAAAATAAATAAATTAGTAAATGAAAATTATTAAATTATAAAAGTTAAAATAAGTATGTTTAAACCTAGATTCGAAATAAAACACGAAAAATTTAAAATTTTATCAAAAATTTTGGCGTTCCCCGGCAACGGCGCCAAAAACTTGTTGAGCGATTTCCGCAAGTGCACGGTATACGCTTGTAGTAATAAAAGATATTGATCCCACAGGGAACGTTTTTTAACTAAACTTTATTTAATTCGGTTTTAATCACGTGTTTAGGTTTAATAGAAGAAATTCGTTTAATTGATTGAATTGGTTTTGGTAAATTAGGATTAGATAGAAGTATTATATCGAGTTTAGAGAACAATTCCGTCTTGCGATTTTGATTACAAGACAGATACTTCCGTAATTGGAATAAATAGTAGGTATAAAACTCATTTTCATAAAGCAAAGAAAGCAACTTTAACTTTGTAAAGATTATGGACATGTAACAATATAAGGATTTACTCAATTAAATGGCTTTGAACCGTAGAAATCTCTCTGGATCGGAGCAGATTGCTACCTTAATCAAACTAGTATTTTATGTCTGATAAGCCGCGATCAGCGATCATGTCATCCATAAAAACTAAATCTGTCAAGTGTTCAACAAAGTTCTTATATGAATAAGATGGAATAGAACGTTTTAATAAAAACACCAATTTATCATTTTGAAAATCATTTTGTCAGAACAATATCAAAATAACAACAGTAAGAATGTATTGAGTAAATAAGTATATCATTAATGAAATGTGAATTTTCACAAGTTAACAGAGAAGTAGAAACTTGGATAGCATTGTAACGAAAACTTTGAGATCCGGGTCGTCAATCTTTCCCTCAAACTCCGTAAGTGCATCAAACCTCATGCGCTTCAGCCGTCAATTCTTCTCGCTGGATCTTCGGAATAGAGACTGGTAAGTCCACTACCAGAATGAAAACTTGTCTCTGATCTACCTTAGAAACTAAACTAATACTGTGTTTATAACTAATCTAATAACAACTTGTGTATAGCAAGTTTGTTTACACAGAAATGAAATCTAACTTTCTAATTCTTTTCTGAATCAGAAACTCAACATAATAACTTTCTTCTCTAATTTCTCTAACTTTTCCAAACTCTCTCAATTTCTGAAATGGATCACTTATTTATAGTTGTTGAAGGGTTGTAAACGATGGGTCGTGTCCGCTGGTGAAGGGTCGCTTTTATCCAAACAAACAGTCGCATTTCTCGGATTAAAACATGTGATTTATGTGCAGAATACTTCGCTGTCGCGATTGAGATTCTGAAAATCTCAGTCGCGATAGGGGGTACAAGGGCGAGTTGAAGATTTCGTTCTTCTTCCGTGACGCCTTTCGTAAGTCGCGACTGAGATTATGAAAATCTCAGTCGCGACAGAGAGTTATCTCCCTGTCTCTCGACTGCTTCTCGTCCTCCTTGAGCGTTCTTCTGGCTGTTATGCGTTCTCGGTACGTTTTTTAGGTTTTTCCTCCATTTTAGCTCCGTTTTAGCTCCTATTTGGATTTAACCAAATAATTAAGTACCTTGCATCAAAGAAGTAAATAAAGACGTAAAAGTATTCCAAATGAATATAATTAGCACGATTTCAATGTAAATTTAACGTATTTATATATGATATTTTAGGTATATTTTGGGCTTAACATCTAACTATACACATCATTTCCCTATATAAATTTAATTGTTTTGAATTATCTTCCTTACACACATATGCCAAATATACTAAATTTAACACCATGATTTTATATTTTCTTACATTTATTGCTTCAATTATTTCCTCATATTTTTTTTTTATATCTCCATGGTAATCCTCCATACAAAATCTTTAACTTCCATTTCTCACAGCCAATAGGATATCTCGTATTTAGGATATCTTGAATTTCCTTGTTAATAGTCGTAATATGATCCATTAAACCTCTACCCCGTTACATTTCTTTTTACAGGATTTTCAAATGAAATAGCTCGATTATTTCCCTCTTATGGAACTTATAAACTCTCAAAATATCATTATTACAATTATACTCTTGCTTTTTTTGTACTTGATGGTTATATTGTTATAGAATAATATTATTTATTTTGGTTACAATTACGTTTGTGGAAAATTTTATTTTATACATCATGATTGAATTTGTAAGCTATGAATACTTTTAGGAATTAGTCCACACCAGTTTGTGAAATACTTTGGTGGACTTGAAATTAGGTTTTAGTTTTTTTATTGCTCCGGAGTGATTAAATAGTGGATTAGAGTCTCAATTTTTTTTCCTATTGCATAATTTGAATAGAAATAGGAAATAGAGTTTTTTTTTTTTTTTTGAAATTTTTTTAACTCTATAATTAATTTAACTAGGTTTCTTGTTGTTGCTTCATGCTTTGAAGAGTGAGGATGTTGGGTAGGAACGTTTCAAGTTCTTATCTTATGTAGTTTTTATAGGGTTTTAGTGTTATTAGGGATCTCATATATTGAGTGAGTGATTGTCATGCAGTAACATGCTTGGAAGGTGTTTTTTATTTCCTCTTGCTGTACAGTTGGCCCAATGTCCACGATGTCCACCGGTATGTCCCGTAACGTCCCGATGAATAGTAAAATGACGGTTTTGCTCCTAGGCACTTTCTCTTAGCCCTTTGATTTTATGCGGTCCGTGACACCTTTCTCTTGGTTATGCGGGTCATGACAATTAGCATGGGATAACATCATAGGATTTCGGTCCTAGACATTTGGGATCGGAATATTGATACAATTGGGGGCATTCGTTTTTCATAGTCAGAGATGAAATTCTTAGATTTATGAAGACGAACAATTGCGAAAGCATCGTGTATCTAGATGATTGTTGGTTGTGATTGAAAGGTGGTTGTTTTCTTTATCGATGTTAGTGAGTTTTGATTTGTTTGAAGTAAGAATTTTGATCGAATGAAAAAAACAGGTGGAAGAATTTATATGTGAGATCGAATATATAGAAAATTTGCGATGAAAAATTCTATTATGATTATGGGAAAGAAACCAAAACTTCGATCTGATTAACTGAAACATTTATTCAATAGCTTGCATATAGCCATGTAACAGCACTAGCAAAGGTGTGTACAAAAATAATATGAATATAGGAATGTAAAAAACTACCCACCCTTGAATTTTGCTTGTTGGATAGAAATTTGATGCATATCGGTGGATGCACACCAAAGCGAGAGCTTCATCTCCTTCAACTTTTTATTTTTTGTCCAACTCTTTCCTTTGCAAAACGAGATATACAGACACGTGGAACCAAGGGCGAATCCAGGATTTCTCCCTCATGGGGGCAAACAATACGACTAAAATAATTTTATCCAAAAAATAATAATTATAGAAAACCAGGGATCAAAGCTCAAGTTCAAGTAAAATAGTAGCAGAAATATCAAATCAAAATTCAAGTAGGAGCAAAAAAATACCAAAGCAGAGAGGCAAAGATCGGAGATGGAGTGCTGGACCAATGATCCAATTACGGAGAGATTGGCTGTCGATTTTGATTTAATCTTACTTAGGATTAATGATTTCAATTTAGGCTTAAGAAGAAAGAGGAATTGAGGAAGAAGAACTAAAGAGATTAAAGAGAGTAAGAGAGACCGATGATTTGTTTTAGGACCTATTTAGTTTTACATTTAAATATTTACTTTTTATTTTTTTTATTTTTGTTGTAAATAAAACGACATAGTTCTAATTAAATAAAACGACGTTGTTTTGCTTTAAAACATAATTAAAAAAAATAAAATTAAATTTAAAACCATTCTTCATCCTCAATTATAAAATCAGTAAACCCTAAACCTCCATTGATGAAGGGGGGCAAAGCTCTTAAACTTCAAAATTAATACCTAAATTTTTTAAAAAATACAAATGTCAGTGGGGGCAACTGCCCCCACTGCCCCCATGTTGAATTCTCCCCTGCGTGGAACCATATATATTTTAGCCATCTATAAAATAAATAAATTATACAGTATAAGTTTATCATTTTTACTTCATATTTTCAAATAAAACATATATTTCATTACAATATACATATTATTTTTTATTTATAACATTATACAACTATTATTTTTAACATAATACAACTATTGTTTTTACTTCATATTATTTTTAACATTACACAACTGTTATTTTTAACATTATACAAAGTTAACACATCCTTATCTAAACATAATTTCTAACATTTTTATACCATTTAAAAAAATATTTATTCTATGCATATTATACTTTCTAATATTATATTTTTAACATTTGGTGCTCTTTGGTCTATAAATATTATTTTAGTTTATGAATAATATAATTTCTAACACATTATATTTCTAACCTCTTATTATTATTATTATTATTGAGAAAATATTTCTAACTTATATTTCATATATCTTAACATAATTTCTAACATCTTTTATAACATTTTAAAAATGTAGTCAATGCATATTATAACCCCCCTATTAGATTTTAAATTTTAACATTTGTAATATTTTTTTGAAACAATAATTGTAGTCTATATATGTTGATAATATTAAGTTTAACTAAATTTTTAATAAAAAAAATATTGAATTAAAAACACAAGATTAGGAAATGTAGCTAAAAAATTTGTTATTACTATCCAATAGATTTAACTACAAAAAAGAAAAACATATGTTAGTTAATATTATTATCATTTGAACTAGTTAAGAATATTTTTACATACAAAATATCAACCATAAAATATATAAAACTATACTAGCATTTAAAAAATTCTAAGCATAATTATAAAAAAAAATTACAATATTAAGTCAATTAAGAGATTTAAAAAAAATTAGAATTTAGATTTAAAACTATATTAACTTTTACAAAAAAAATCTAAACAAAATTGGGATATTAAGTTAACTAGTATATTTTTTAATTAAATTATTTTTATATCATTTATGTAAACTTAACCAAATTAATTTAAAAAAAAATTAACTTAACTAAATTAAGAAAAAAAAGAAGGAAGTTAACTAAATTAATTAATTAAAATAAATTACATACCCGCAAGATGAAGAAAATAAGGGCGGATTGCATTGGAACTTCCTTTTCCCTTTCTCTTTATGGTCTTTTGACCCGTGAAGATGTGAGAAGGGACTTAAGTGAGAAGTCCCTTCTCACTACAAGATTCCTTCCCTTTTCACTATAAAATAAGCCATCTTTGTATTTTGTACCATAAAATCACTTTGAACATTACGAGCCTACTGGGATATTGTCCAAACTTAAACTTAAGTAACCGTCGGCAAGATTTATCCCCCTAGCCCCACCACCAACAATTCTCAAACATGTTGGACATAATTCGAAACTGCTGATACAGTGCATTCAAAGTAGTTTCATCTTTCAATTTCACAAAGCAACCATATAGCCCATAAGGAACAAGACTATTCTGTTTCAAAGTTTTGCATTGTATCAGAAGTTTCAATTCATTTAAGCTAAACGGAAAACTTGAATGCTAATTTCACCTTATATACTGATGCAGTTAGTCTACAACATACTTAATGTAGCTTTCAGATACTCAAGGATGAAAACACCAACTTGAACATGCAAAAATAATTTTACAACATAACAAAAACTATCAGTTGAAGTCCCAAACCGCACCAAGCAGAAGCTCCCAATTTCAACATGTTGCAGTAAGTCATGGAGAGAGTCGCAACTGCTTGGATGAGCAGAGCTGCCGAGGCGCCCTTTTACATTCTCATTTCGCTAATTTTAAGCCATCTAAAATACAGGTAGTTATAAATGCCTTTAATCATCTGAGCTATACTCACTCGATTCTGGCAATAGGGGCACAGCAGCGCAGCAGAATAACTCCTTGTCCTTGAGGAGAAGACAGCTTCCATCCGAATTCCATTTCAGATCCGTTATGTTAAAATGCGGCAAAGGATTGCTCACACAGTAAGCACCAGAAGGAGTCCACATATACAAGTGGCAACTGCCAGTGCATAGAACAAGCCGTGTGCATGTTGGATCCCAGGCAGCTGCTCTGATGGGATCTTTCTGCACTAAAATAGCAGCAAGCTCAAGATGATGTATGTCCCATATCCAAAGGGCAGTTGGCATGCTATCGTTCCGTGTGCAGATATACTGGCTGTCACTACTCCAAGACATGAGACCTGTTGATAAAAGTTAAGGTAATTGTATATTAAGCAAGAGGCTCTTAACAAAGTTAATGAGTTGGTGAGGAATACATGGTCTTAAATTGGAGAAAGGATTACCAATTCCTTGTTTAGGGTTGGGTTTCTCTGTAGGAGGTTTCTGGAAAGGCAATGTAATGGGTACTTCTGTGACCTCATACCTAACCCTGAAGTGTCCTTCTGCAGCATCTTTTTAGGAGGAAGAAAAAGCTCAAGTAATTCAAAATAAGAAAGAGGTATGGAGTATTAAAACTATTTATGCAAATAAATAAATAAAAGTGCATACCAGGATTGCCTGGGAGAAACTCATCATTCAGACATAGTTCGGACATGTCAAGATGCAATGGCTCATCCACCTCCTGAAATTGAAAGGCAAAGCATACTTAAGATACTGATAACTGTTTAATTCATCCCTGAAACCAATTCATTGTAAACAGGGGAAACCAATTACCTTGAAGACAGGAGCACAACAAGGAGGACGAACAGTAGATAGGTGCATAAACTCAGCGAAAGTTTTCCAGGTCAGGTGGTTGAGAACCCGCAACATCTGATCATAACTACCCACAGCTAGAAACTGGCCACAAGGAGACCAAGAAACACTTTTGACACCTAGTCCACTTTCATATGCTTGATACTTAAACAAGCACCTTCCATCTGGGGAATAAATTAGAACCTGAATCAAATTACCTAACCATAAGCTCTTGACCTTTTCTGAAGGACATAGTTAAAATTTGAAACTAAAATACATGGGAAAGTGAAATGCTTATTGCAAATAAACCATTTGATATAGAAAAGGGCATTGTTAAAGAAAAAAGAAGAAAAAAAAAATCAAAAACTACCACCAACAAAATAAAAGGGTAGGCTGAATTCCATGAACAGGATTTTTCTCTTGATAACTTCACAGCTTTTAATATGCAAGGAATCATGGTAAGCATGCAAGAAAAAGGCAATAAAAAAACATGAAGATCACTCAATACCTTGTATTCTAGAGAAGAATCCCATATCACTATAGCACTATCATCCGGAGACCATTCAATATCAGCCAAATCCAACGTGTCCACAGCAAAAGTACCCATAATCTCCCATGCATAACATGACAATAGATTTATATAATCCTTGCAATCACGCCTGGTGCAAATTGCAGCAAATTTTCCATCTTTAGTAAAAGCAATCCCTTTGGAAACATGTTTTGGCCACTGTACATGAACACATGCTGTGTTCAAAAGTGACCAAACTGTTAAGCGCAATTGAAAATCCGATATGGTAAGTATATGACGGCTATCTGGACTCCATCTAGCATAAGCGATACCAGCAGGACCTTCATCTATTTTACATGTCCATTCAGGTTGGGTCAATGACCACGCTTGTATCATTGGTCTTTTATATAGACCACAGAGAATGTATTCCGAATCTAGTGCCCATTCAATATAGCTTACCTTATCTAGACATGAAAACAACTGTACGACCTGCACCACAATTCAGAAATCATAAAATTGAACAGCACAAGTTAGCAACTCGGCATTTGGCCTATTCAAAAACAGCTGAGACAGTAAGCAATCAGCATTGTGCGTCGAATACAAACCTAACTCCTGATTACAATCTTAAATTTTGCCACATTTTTCGGCATTCAAGCACGTTATCACATAAATTATATCAAATTAGGAAAAGAAGTTCAAACAAGAAGAAAGCGCACCTTAAATGACAAAGTATCACGAATCACCAAACGATAATCAACGGCGACGGCGATGTATCTAGAGTTGGGCGAGAAACAACAGGGACCAGTCTGCTTATAAGAGTCGGTGAACTCCATTTTCCTGATCTCATCAACAACATTCTAACAAATCAAAGCCAAAATCAAAAGGATCTTCCATTTCGATCGAAACAAAAGAAGGTACGGATCTACGAGGGGACAGGAGTACGGAATTTTTTAATTTCCAAGTGAGTGAACTGAGGGACAGAGAATTTTTACTATGGTGTGTGGCGCTACTGTTCTGGTGGATGCAAATCCTAGGTTCGGAATTTCGAAATGAATGGGGGCACAACCCTCATTGGCCTAGTCCTTAACCTTTGAAATAGTGCATATTTATCCTGGATTGCTATAATCAATGATCACTGCCTACACTTTCGCATTTTCTTTTAAACTCAAAAAACTGAAAAAAATTCAAATTTTTTCGAAATTAAAAAATTCGAACAACATTCATGGGACTTAAACACCATAGAGAAAAAAGACTAATGATTCCTTAAATAAGTATTTTTATTTGAAAATCGAATCGAAAACACGAGTTTCATCTCCGGATTCAGAAACAAAACTCGTTGAATATGTGCTAAACGGGTAATTCACACCATCTGTCCTAGACAAAAACAGATGAACTACCCGTTTCCACCTATCCATTTCTGCCTAGGCGGAAACGGCTAGTTCATCCGTTTCTGCCTAGGGCAGATGGTGTAAATCATCCGTTTAGGCCAATTTGGATGGAATTTTTTTTATATACTGATTAGATCGATTAGTTTTTGGAGACGAATTTCAATTAGTGTAAATAGGAACTGTAGTTATTCGATTTCCTCGACGTTCTCGAGTCCATCTTTCAGAAATCCAATTTTTAGCTCGGGAGAAAGAGGATATTAAGTTTTTGAATGGAAAACTGAAAAGAGCGAAAATGTTCAAGAGGGGACGGTGATAAATAATTTGGGAGCGGTAAATAGCAAAATCCTATTAAAAATCGGAATCCGAAATGATAATTGGATCAGGATCAATTAGTTCAATGGATTGATTCAGATTGGTTAAATCGAATGACCTTATAAACAATATATATATATATATATTTAATTTAAATTAAATTATAAAATTTATTAAGACTTTTTAATTTTATTTTATACATATTTAAAATTTAAATACTAAGTAAATTTTGTTTATATTGCAAAGATGAATTAAGTTTTTACTAATATTTATCAAAAATATATAAATAATAAATAATATTTTAAATTTTATGTATTACTATAATATATAATATATATAAGTATATAGTGTTGTTATTAAACACAAATTGAAAGCTTGTTTAATAGTAAAATGTATAGAGTCTGGATCGGTTCTGACAATTTAGGGGTCCTAGACAAAATAAATAATAAGGGTCCATTTAATAATAAAAAATGTATACTTAATAAAATCCTTCGAAAAGCGATTTTTAAATATTAATTTTTTTCCATTCGAATCACTATTCTACTATTGTCATCGTTCATACAAAATTCTTCTAAAAACCATCGCCCCATCGCCTCCTAAAGTCTCACTTGCAAAACAAGATATACAATTCTCATAAGAAGCGGTTTCTTCTAGCATTTTAAGATGCAAAATCATTAATGATAGCATCAACGTCAATATTTTCTAACATATTCTTCAAGTTGCTAAACCATTCAATCTTTCCTGCGACATTAATGATCTTAAGTATGTTTTTATTAATTTAAGTTTTGAAAAACGTCTTTCAGCTGATGCAATTGTTACATGAACAGTTAATAAAATTCTATAAGCAATTGAAACATTAGGATAACAATCTGCAGATTTGACAAACATAAGAATTTCAGTGGCGGATAACAATTCTGTCGGCAGAGTCATTTGTAAAATTTTCAATTCAGAATAAAGATCCTCCAAATCAACATCTGATAAATTTTCATGAGAAAATGTTGAGTAAAAATGAGCAAAACATCCTCTCAACTCACTATCATTTAATGACTTTAACTTATTTGATTCATATAAAAATCCAACAATGTTTTGAATTGTTTTCAATTGCTCAAACCTTTCATTTAGCGATTTAATTGTCATATCTACCACAACCATAAAAATAATCAATTCTAAATGACTTTTCAGGCTACTTCATTCTCATTGTTCTCCCCAAATTATTTTTTCCTAATAACACGACGTTTGGTAGGAAAGGTAGGCTCTACATCCATTGACTGCAAGATTTTTAGCAATATCAATAATATTTGTAAACCCTTCACTTCTAAACTTTTTGAAGTACTGAAGAAAAATAGACAAGCCTAGGCATAGCGGAATAATAAATTTTTATCTATTTTATCTATTTCCCTTTTTCAAGATCTGTTAATTATTATTTCATACAAAGAATGATAAAATGAAATACCTTATCTGACGAACTATCTACAGTTGCAAATGAAGTGCCCACAACTCTTAATCCATGAGTCATGAACAATGATTAACACAGAAAAGAAGAACTATTAACGATCAACCTTAATTAATAGCAATCGCAATGATTGCCTCTAAAGGAATCGACACGAGATCAAAGAGAGAGTAAGAAAGATAGTAATTTAGCCGGGATAATTTCGGAACAGTTCCTTAGCCTCTTGCTTTTGTGTTGGCCGAAATTTACAGGGAGACGGGTCTATTTATAGATTTCTCAAACTCTTGCATTAGTTAATTAATTAATTAGAATTCTATTCAGAATAGAATTACTAATTAGATAATTAAATAAATACTTATTATTATCTAAATAATAACTAATTATATTTAGACAATAACACTAATCTAATTGGCTATTTAATTTATATTAGGGATAAATAATTAGAGTTATAATCACATTAAAACCTCTAATTAATATTATCAGATAATCTTATGATTTAATTTACAATTATAATCCAATTATAATTATTAATCAAATTAATTTATCCCTAATTACACTCTAAATTTCGGCCCATGTAGTATTGTCCCACTAATTACAGTTTCGTCCTCTGGTTCCAAGTCCAATGTGCGACCCATTAGGTCCTTATTGCTACTAGCCATATATATCCTTTGAAATTAATTCATCCTTATTATTTCAACATGTATATAACGGAATGTCTTCGCGAGCTGTTACTGGCAGAACCTAAGACATTCCCCCAGTACAAATAAGAAGTCAGGTTGAATACTGACTTTAACTTTTCCGCATTAGGTGCAGTATAATTCGATCCTTCATCAATTATATCATGTGGTCAATTCTTTATAACCATGGAACGTGTCAATGTTATATATAACGAAGAGTCTGTTTTTACTTGTTCAGGTTGAATTTACTCTGAAAGATAAGTTAAGTGAAATTTCTATTTCTACTTTTAACTTTATCACCTTGCAAGGATTTCAGTCAATTCACCACAAACGGCTATTTGGATATATCTCTCATTTATCAGGAGTGACGAATGCTCAATCTAACATTAATTATTCTGCAATTACTTTATATGATACCCAACCATACTCTCACACACCCCAGGGCCTCCTCTGTAATGGATCATGCTCGCACAGAATCAAAACATCACACTCCATAATCCAGAATCACTAATTAATGAATGTTTGAGTCTGAGGATTAGTTATACATACTAATACCAATGAAATGAACAGTTGACACTCAGATAAATCTATTCATACTGTTATCGCAAGTCGGGCTCCAATCCTAATGAACTCCTTCACTGGATCCATGTAACTGTCTAGATATCTCCATATCTAAAGCTTGTGAGATCGGCTCTCTATCTCGACAGAAAACACTGTTACATGCAAGCCTCAACAGTAATATGTCAACCCCTATAACACATTACTTGACTTGGGTTGATTTTAAGTTTATTGGTCTATTATAAAGTATAGGTTCACTTCATGCTTGTATGAACACTTTATAACTACTTAAATAAACTTGGGATTACTTTCTTTATGAAAGATTAATGCCTTTTATATATAGTTTTAGTTATACTAAATCTTATTAAAACAAATGATTTAAATGAACAATTTATTTGTTAATATTTATACCCTAAAACAATTGTCTATAGGACATAAAACCCAACAAGTACGATATCACTCCTTCTATTTGTTGCTTCACTCTTTGACTTTGCATCATTTACACAAGAATCATATAATTCTCACAAAACTAATTTTATTTGGGGACATTGAAATTTAATAGTTTTGACACTGTTAATTCTACTCTCCCAACGAGTATTTGATGTTAGAACTGGAACTCAGAAAACAGGAAAAGACCGAACAAAAAATAAATGGGCAGAGTCGCGGATAATGTCGCTTTCTTTAAGACGTTCGCGGAACTGCCAGAAAGTGCAAACAGTGTAATTTTCTGGTCGCCTCCAAGATAAAACAGCCCACTCAATGAAAATACAAGTTTGTATTGCACAGTACAAGCTTGGTCAAAATACACTCAATTAATTATGCTCAGTATCAATTTGAAAAGAAAGAAGATAAATTTTAGAATTTGGAGATCAAACAGTAGTATTTCGACTGAATGAAAAAAAATAGCTTTAGGAGTGATTGCTTCGTCTGTCAACAAAGGAGCAAAAGGGTCCTATTTATACTTGCTGATCATGGACCAAAGAAAAGGTTGTGGAGATATTATAATATAAAATATTTAAAAGATTATGGAATAGGTCTTAGTGGAGTAAATCAAGGAATCACATCGCATTAGTTAGTGGAGGAACAAAAAAGATATATAAGACCAATTCCACTTAGAAGAAAACTAATTAAAAAATAGTTTTTATACTATTTCAGGAATAAAAGAAGTTGAATACCAATTCAACTATAGGCGTAAGACTAGGTTCCATAGGAGACTAAATCAATTGGGTATAAACTAATTAAATAGTTTATTGAAAAAATTCATACTTACCCAACAATCCCCCACTTGAATTTTTAAAATATTTTACTGAGCAATAACTTTAATACATAAGGTCGAGCATAAACAAAGGTATCTTTTGATTTGAACCTTTGCGTAGTGAGTATAAATCAGATTTTACTAGAGCGACTCGTAGTCTTAAACTCTATCTCTGACATTATACCACGCCATAACCTTTTCAAAGTGTAGTTCTAGTAGCCCGTGCGTTTATGGCCCTGCACGTCTATCCCGGTATAATGAATGCTCTAGAGTTTTGCCCTAAACTCATAGGAAGCGGCCTCACTTCCACATTCATATAGGTGAGTCTATCAAAAGTACTCCTGTAGCTATGTACTTCACTCCAAACGGAGTATAGACTTCATTAAGAGTTTCTATTATCTCAACCTCACATCGCTTCAGGATATTCATGCTTCAAATTGCATAATCTGACACATATTACATCACAACTTGTTATTACCCGTTAAACCTATTTCTTAGGATCTCCAGTCTATAGGTTGGGTACCATTATGTGTAACTCATCACTGTAGGGGGCATAAGTCCCATACTCTTTGCCGTATTTTGGACTTTCTCTCTAGCTAATCCTTTCATCAAAGGATCGGCTAAATTCTCTTCTGAGCGTATGTGATCCACTCTAACAGCTCCTTTAGCGAGTAGCTCTCTAACAATGATGTGCTTACGACGTATTTATCGTTTCTTATCGTTGTAATAACGATTCTGAATCTTAGCAATAGTCGCAGTACTATCGCAGTGGATCAATACTGCGGGAATCGGTTTTTCCCATAAGGGAATCTCAGCTAATAGACTTTTCAACCAACTTGCTTCTTCACTAGCCACAGCTAGTGCAATAAGTTCTGATTCCATAGTTGAATGAGCTAAAATAGTCTGTTTCTTAGACTTCCATGAAATAGCACCACCGGCTATATTGAAAATATAGCCACTAGTAGCCTTGGAATCATCTGATAAGGTTTTCCAGTCAGCATCACTATATCCTTCAAGGACTGTTGAAAACCTTTGATAATGTAATCCAAGTTTCATGGTTCTTTTAAGGTATCTCATGGCTCTTTCTATAGCATTCCAATGCTCCACACTAGGTCTACTAGTAAATCTGCATAGCAATCCCATGACATACGCGATGTCGGGTCTAGTATAATCAGTGGCATAACGAAGGCTGCCAATTATGCTAGCATACTCTAATTGTCTTACATTGTCTCCAGTGTTCTTAAAAAGTTTTATACTAGGGTCATAAGGTGTAAATGCAAGTTTACAATCAAAGTAGTTATATTTCTTTAGAATCTTCTCAATGTAGTGAGATTGATCTAAAGAAATTCCAGTTTCAGACCTAGTTATCTTTATGCCAAGAATGACGTTCGCTTCTCCTAGATCTTTCATGTCAAAGTTTTCACATAGCATTGACTTAACAGAATTCACAACATGAATATTAGATCCAAAAATAAGCAAGTCATCAACATATAAGCATATAATGGTGCAAACACCATTTTCATATTTGTAGTAGATGCATTTATCACTTTCATTCACCTTAAAGCCATTTGAAATAATCAGGTTATCAAATTTTGCATGTCATTGCTTAGGTGCTTGTTTTAGCCCATATAAAGACTTATCTAACTTACATACCTTATGGGCTTGATCAAAAACTACAAAGCCCTCAGGTTGATCCATATAAACCTCTTCTTCTAATTCACCATTCAAAAACGCAGTTTTAACATCCATTTGGTGCACCACAAGATTGTGCACAGAAGCAATAGCAATCAAAACATGTATTGATGTAATCCTAGTAACAGGTGAATAAGTATCAAAGAAATCAACATTTTCTCTTTGTCTAAAGCCTTTAGCTATAAGGCGAGCCTTATACTTATCTACTGAACCATCAGGTTTCAGTTTCTTTTTGAGGATCCATTTACAACCTATTGATTTGCAACCTGGTGGTAAGTCTACTAAGTGCCAAGTTTGGTTTGACTCAAGTGAGTCCATTTCATCATTAATGGCTTCTTGCCATATATCAGCATCTAAGGAGGTTAAGGCTTCATGTATAGTAAGTGGATCCTCTTCTACTATGAATGCATAAAAGTCAGAACCAAAGTCTTTAGATACTCTAGGTCTCTTACTTCTCCTAGGTTCAGATTCCTCACTCTCTTTTTGCACTATAGGTCTAACAGCAGGCATGCTACTAGATGATGCACCCCTACTATTTCTCAATTTAAAGGGAAATCTATCTTCATAAAAGTCAGCATCATTTGACTCCAAAATAACATGTGCATTCAAATCATAGAACCTATATGCTTTGCTATTCACAGCATACCCAATAAACACACATTCATGAGCCCTACTAGCAAGTTTGACTCTATTAGGGTCAGGAATCCTAACGTAAGCCAAACAACCCCAAGTTCTAAAATAGGATAGGCCAGGTGTTTTATTTTTCAAGATCTCATAAGGAGAGATTTTGCTTTTTGATTTAGGGACCCTATTTAGCACATAGCAAACAGACAATAGGATTTCTCCCCACCAATGTGAGGCAGCACCTGAACTAAGCATAATAGCTATTACAGATTCGGTAAGTGTCCTATTTTTCCTTTCAGCCTTTCCGTTCATTTCTGGTGAATAAGGTGTTGTGGTTTCATGTATAATACCATGTGATTTATAAAAATCAATAAACATGCTAGAACCATATTATGTGCCTCTATCACTACGAAGTCTCTTGACTTTCCTATTGTATTGATTTTCTATTTCAACTACGAACAACTTAAACATGTCAAACGCTTCACTTTTATTTTTCATCAAATAAACAAAAGTAAAGTCAGAGCATTCATCAATAAAGGTTATAAAATACCATTTGTCATTTCTAGTCAACTTTCCATCTAATTCACATATATCAGAATGAATTAAATCTAGAGGTTCAGAATCCCTAACAACAGATTTATGAGGTGTTTTTGTGATTTTTGCCTGACTACAATAATCACATTTAAGAAACTCATTTAAATTCAATTTTGGAATTAATCCTAAGTTACTCATGTTCTTAATGATACGCTTAATAACATGACAAAAACGAGTATGCCAAACATTAAAAGTACACAAGGAGTAAACAGAAACATTCACTTTATTAATCTCAACATTCAACTTAAACATGCCTTCAGTTGCATAACCTTTTCCTACAAACACATTGTTCTTAGTCAAAGTAAATAAATCTGCTCCTATAGTCTGAGTGAAACCAGCCTTCTTGAGAAGATAGCCCGAAACCAAATTTTTCCTCATTTCTAGAGTATGCATCACATCCTTCAAAGTTAAGGTTTTTCCAGATGTGAAGTTCAATTCCACATTACCAATTCTAGCAACAATAGTGGTATGAGAATCACCCAACAGCACTTTCTTATCTTCGGTCACAGCAATGTATGTTTTGAACATACTTCTATCATAGCAAATATGGCGGGAAGCACCAGTGTCTACCCACCACCCATCTGATCCACCTATGAGGTTGATCTCAGAAATCATAGCAACAAAATTATGTTTCTCTTCAGTCAGGTTAACATTACGAGTAGTGTTTGGCCTATTCCTACACTTACGTGCCATACGACCTGGTTTCCCACAATTAAAGCATAGGAAAGCAGCATCATTTCTGGGTGGCTGTTGTTGTGGCCTATTTTGGTTCCTTTGAAGGTTCCAATTCAAATTAACTCGGGTGTTGCGGTTTTGGATTGGTTTCCGATTCTGATTCTTAAAATTCTTTTGAGTTGGTTTCAGAACAGTAGTGCATCTTTTAGTGTTATTAGAAACAATAAGCACTTCTTCTTTTAAATCTTGTTTTTGAGCTTCCTCCTCAATTTGGAGGCGTGTAATCAGACTTTCCATCAAAAATTCTTTTGTTTTGTGCCTCAAAACATTTTTAAAATCTTTCCACGAATGAGGCAATTTGTCAATCATTACAGCAACTTGAAATTGATCATTTAGAGGCATACCTTCTGAGATAATTTCATGTGCTATTTTTTGTAATTCATGAGATTGAATCTCCACTGATTTGTCATTAGTCATTTGAAATTTGAGGTAGCGGCTGACAGCATATTTTTTCGACCCAGCCTCCTCTGTGTCATATTTCCTCTGTAGAGCTTCCCAAATTTCTTTGGCAGTTTTTTCTTCAGCAGTGTAATAATCATATAAGTCATCTGCTAATCCATTAAGGATATAATTTTTGCACAGAAAGTCTGTTTCTGTCCATTTTTCAACAGCACGAACATCTGCCTCAGCACCATCTTCAGGAACAATCGGCTTTTCAGAACTCAAAACAGAAGCAACTTTCTTTGTGGTGAGGTAGAACATCATCTTATGTCTCCATCTTCGGAAGTGAGCTCCTTCAAACCGGAATGGCTTGTTGATTTCAGCAATCCCATTTGATTGTTCGGTAGCCATCTCAGTAGTAATCGAACGTCTTAAAATTGTTAGAACTGGAACTCAGAAAACAGGAAAAGACCGAACAAAAAATAAATGGTTAGAGTCGCGGACAATGTCGCTTTCTTTAAGACGTTCGTGAAACTGCCAGAAAGTGCAAATAGTGTAATTTTTCGGTCGCCTCCAGGATAAAACAGCCCACTCAATGAAAATACAAGTTTGTATTGCACAGTACAAACTTGGTCAAAATACACTCAATTAATTATGCTCAGTATCAATTTGAAAAGAAAGAAGATAAATTTTAGAATTTGGAGATCAAGCAGTAGTATTTCGACTGAATGAAAAAAAATAGCTTTAGGAGTGATTGCTTCGTCTGTCAACAAAGGAGCAAAAGGGTCCTATTTATACTTGCTGATCATGGACCAAAGAAAAGGTTGTGGAGATATTATAGTATAAAATATTTAAAAGATCATGGAGTAGGTCTTAGTTGAGTAAATCAAGGAATCACATCGTATTAGTTAGTGGAGGAACAAAAAAAAATATAAGACTAATTCCACTTAGAAGAAAACTAATTAAAAAATAGTTTTTATACTATTTCAGGAACAAAAGAAGTTGAATACCAATTCAACTATAGGCGTAAGACTAGGTTCCATAGGAGACTAAATCAATTGGGTATAAACTAAATAAATAGTTTATTGAAAAAATTCATACTTACCCAACATTTGACAAGTATTTCACAGTTAACCCAAGAACATTATCAAGCAAAAATTTTCATCTCTTTGGAGACCCTAAAAATAATGAATATACTCGTTGAACAACTAAAAAAAAATAGCTCTAACACAAGAATGTGTCCTATCACCAAGAGTAAGATTAAGACTATGACAAACACAAGGCATGTATAAGGCTTTTGGATTTATTTCGAGAAACCGCTTTTGAACACCTTGATTTTTTTCCTTTCATATTAGAACCATTATCATAACGTTGATCCCTCACGTTATCAACATTAAGATCAAGAGATTTCAAAACATCTTGCAATTCATTAAAAAGTCATAATCCTGATGTATCATCCACTTTTAAAACTCCAAAAGAACTCCTCAATTTTAATTTGGTTATTGGACATATTCACACATCGAATTATAAGAGTCATTTGTTCTAGATGACTTATATCAAGGGTACGGTCAAGAATTATAGAAAAATATTTTGCCTCTTTGACGATCTTAATGATAGAACTTCTAACATTTTTTACAAAATGGAAATTAATTCATTTTGAATCTTATGCCCAAGATAATGATAATGAATTTCTCGATCTTGAATGCGTCTAATATGGCATTGCATAATCATATCAAATTCAGCAATCATTTCAATCAATCCTAAAAAATTACCATTATTATCTTGATATAATTTTTCATTGGATCCTCGAAATGCAAGATTATGTTTAGCAAGACATTTCAAAACTCAGAATATTCTATGCAAAACTTGTCTCCAACGGTCATTCTCTTTCATGATCTCTTCTTGCAAATGTTTATCGATTGTTTGATTTTGATCTAATCTTACTCTTAATTCATTCCAAGTAATCATATTAGCCATATGCTCCACACTAAGTTCATGTTGTTTGAGTCTTTGGCTAATATGTTTCCAATCATTTAAGCCCTGATTTGCTAACAAAGTTACATTAATAACAGATTTGAACAATTTACAACAAAAACAATTTACTTTGTCAACATGTTTTGAGTAAACTGACGACTTTCTATCACTAATCTCACCATTGCTCAACTTTCTAGAACAATATGGATATGAGAAATGTCTAGAAAAACTATCCAAATGAAAATTAAGATTCATTTCTCTTATAGGGCCCTTTTCAACTAAAATATCTCTCACATTGTTGTCAATACCCTCCCAATTTCTAGGATCATATATATCCAAATGATGAAGTATTTGCTCTTCATTATTAATGCCTAAATTTTCAATATTAGATGCAGTTGGCACGTCATTAAGTTCAATTGGATCATTAACTTCATCATTTTCATTTTATAGAATTTTCATTATGTAAATTTTCATTTACTTGATCCAAATTTTCAATTGATTGATCCAAATTTTCATGAGAATATGACTTCTTAAACATAAACTTATTTAGGGCTTTTTTGTTGTGATTTCACTAATTTTTCTTCTCGTTTTTTCCTTTTTCTTTTCTCACTTCCAGATAAATGTTTTTAGGCAACATCTCATCAACAAATATAATATCTAACTATTAACTAATATAAAAAGAACAATTGCACCTGAAAAACTTTAACTCTAGATTGTTAAAGTAGGAATATGAAATTTTAGGTCAACTTTCACTATAAAAAGCACCAAAGCACCTGAATGAAACTAAATCAAAATTAATGCCTCAAATGAGTTAAATACTAAATTCTATTACTGTAATCATAAAGAATCAACAAATAACAAAATCAATTCAAAAATTCAAGCAAAATTAATTTAACGAATCAACAATAACAAAATCAATTCAAAAATTCAAGCAAAATTAATTTAACGAATCAACAATAACAAAATCAATTCATATAATCACATAATCAGACTAAAATTTCAGACGACACTGTGTTGGGAAATGTGACAAAAATAAATAGCCAATAAATAAATATGGTACTCCCAGGATCTAACTTTTGCCATCCTTGTGTAAATAAAATGGGCAAAACTGATTCTATGTATTTCACTAAAGAAATTAACAAGAATACAATAATAATATCACCAAACAATGGTGGCTCAACTCTTTCTTGGTTTTATCTCTCGAGAGGATTTACTTTCATACAATTTCTCAAACCCTTAAGTTTGGATTCTTCCTCGGATGATTTTTTATCTGATGATTTACAAAATGCAATTTGCCTAACATTATGTACTAAAAATTAATGTTAATTTTAGTTAGCAATTTTATCTTATTTTCTTTTGGAACATAAACTAATAATAGTTAATCTATTTTCTCCATTACAACTTCCTTCCTTTTCTCTTCAATAATTTCTTTTCTATCGAATGCAAAATGTATTTGTGTTATTTTTACCCTAATTCTTGTAAGAACCGCTTCATCTAGAGCATTTCTTTGCATGCTTTTGTAGCTGCAATAAACTCTGCCTCTGTAGTTGATAGAGCAACACATTTTTGTAACTTTGATTGCCATGAAACTGCTCCGCTTAAAAATGTAACTTCAAATTGTAGCTAATGCTTTAACCATTAAGAAGGTATTGTTTCAACACTTGTTATTTTATTTTCCTGCAATTAATAGAATTAATGGAAGTTCAAATTTATACATCATAGGTTAGAATATGGATTTGATTGTTTGGGGCCTTTTATCTTAAGACAATAAATATCAGTTTTAGGTATGAAATTTTGAAAATGATTCTAAATTTCCCATATAATTGATTTTTTCTATGTCTTGTAAGACTTAGGATGCATCTATATGAGCTTGTTGTAAGACGCTCGTTGATGATAAGAATCCAGCAGTTTGATTTGCAAAATTTTCCTGTAATGGCAAGTTAATCCTCGATAGCACTATTGTAAGTTTTCTTCTTCTTTTATTTCTTTGTTCCATTGATCTTGTTTTTATTCATTTTCAATTGTTCCATTGATCTTGCAAGTTTTCTTCTTTTATTTCTTTGTTCAATTGATCTTGTAAGATTTGAGATTTTTCGATTATTCTGCTAGGCTGCTCCAACTCTCGGCTCATCATTGCTCATTGGATAGAGAATTATTTAGGAGATGCATAAGCGTGATTAGAGCTTACTCTATGTCGGTTACAATTAGTTCACCCTCGATAACACTCTTGTAAGTTTTGTTCTTCTTACAATTAAGCTCACTCTATGTCTGTTGCACTTGAAATTTGCATCCCTACTAGTGTTTGATTATGAATAGTTAATAGTTGTTACAAGTGAATTTGTTGCAGGGAAACAAGCGAAAATCAAGCGAAAATATAAATAGCATAGTTGATATGAAGATTGACTCAAAGCAAATAGATTAACTGAGACATCCACTATCACCATTGAGACATCATTCTCCTGAATATAGAAAGCGTAATAAGCGACAACTGATAAATTTTGGTAGTGTTATCCATGGTAAAATAGATCTTTAAACCTTTTAACAACCAATTGTTAGTTAATGGTTTTGGAGGTTCTTTTTCTCTCTTTTCTTCAACCTTTGTGTAGCTGAATAATATAATCTATCAATATTTTATCCTCATTTCATAGTTGCAAACTGTTATTATTTATTTCTTTTTCTTTTTTCCTTTAGTCGTGCATGTTCTAACTTGTGAATTGTCTAATATGACATCTACTTATTAGACGAAAAAGAAGTCTCATCTATTAAGGCACACATGAGATAACAAACAGTTTTTCACAATAAATTTCATGATACCAGTCTTCATTTTAAGCTGCACAGAGACAACAAAATAAGAGATGATTAAAATCCTCAAGACTACAGTGGTTATATTTTTTTTTTTGTACTTACAAAAATATTACCATAGTCAAATTCAACATTCCTACTTGCATATTAGTTAACCTACACAAAATGTTGTTGTCAACCTTTAACTAGTTCAAAAAGAACAGTTGCCTACTGCATTCCGATCTCATGGAATCATACAAAAAGATCCTACATCCTTTGAATTACAGTATTACATGTCCAGTAGAGCTTTTAAGAATCGGCCAGAGCCTTACAAAGAATCCAAAGAATCTAAGCTTTCATAATCTACAAAATTTTAGATAATGTTAAGGTTTCCTTAGCCAGGTTTACAAAGCAAACAAATAATCCAAGCTTTCATAATTTACAAAAATTTGAAGATAAAAATATAAGCAATAGCAAAATAACACACATAATTCTACACAAACTTTGCATGTAAATGTCCATGTGAAAACTCAATTTATAAAGAAGCATGTAATTTCAGCTGCACAAAAAACATTTATCGGCTCAACTTTCTGACTCTAGAAAATTTCCCCTCATCCTAACATATCCTCCCCAAACAATACTAATTTACTCACTCTCGACTTCATCTTCGTCCTTGCTTGATAAGTACCTACATTAGATAAAAAAAATATACATATATATGACATAATAATACATGAAAATAATAGAAGAATGAAAAAGAACATTAAATTTTCTTACTGAAGTGATGGACAATTTCTTTTATCATGAGCTTAGTCCATCTCTTTTGGATGCATTAGTCTGGTAACTTGACAAAATCTTGATATTTAACTAAATAACTCAAGATATGCCTACATGGGATGCCAAAGCTTATAATTTTCTACAACTACAAGGCGCAAAATTAAGTTCCTTGTTATATTAAACTTTGCGGCCTTTACTATATAGTCCATTATTATTTTTTAACCGTAAACATCTTTTAATTCTCGGTTTCACTAAAAGCTCAATCTTATACTTCAAACAGACCCACATTTCATCCTCAAATATATAATAGATTTCATTCATATAAATCTTAACCATATGATCCAAAAAGTCATGATACATTTTTATTTTAGGCCTCTCGTTCATAACTTTGATATCTGCAAGCAATTCCCTCATGGCGTTGCTTAACGAGTTCCCTACCAAACCTCACCATAAAGTCAAACAAAGAGTTGCTTTTATTGATATATTCCTTGAAAAATACATGGTTGGTCTCTGTCCGTTGGCTACTAGACATGTTCGCTGAGAAAACATGATTAACATATGTTGGAATCCACTTGGACCGAATTTTAAAGATATTTACCAACCACCCATTATTGTTTAATCCATCTTCTGCGACAAGTTCCGTCCACTTCAGGTCAAACTCTTCATGACTCTCTGAATTCTATATGCAATCAATGAAACTTTCCCTCATGTGTTGCATATTTTATTGCACCAATTTTTTTTTTGGAAATTTGGACACAATATGCCAAATACAATACATGTGAATGATGCAATAAGAAATACAATAAAAATTAAGTTTCTAACTATACACGGCATAAAATTATCAAGAACATCTATTAATTTTACTTTTATCAGACTGCATCAATCAAACAAGTCATAAAACAAGCACTTAAAGGTGCAAATGATCAGCGTGTCTTGCTGTATAACGAAGGAATCTCGTCTAATAGCATGTTAAGTTTCTATTTATGTTAATGTTGTAAAAAAAGTTATATGTAATAGGTGGAAATGATAGAACAATTTTGCTGCAATATTATGTTTCTAATTCTATTTGATCTAGACGAAGTCAGGTGTCTATTATACAATGTAAAGGCTATATATTATTTTTGTTTAATATGCTCATAGCCACAGTAATATATAAACCCAAATTTGATCACAATAATATATAAACCATTTGATTAATATGCTCCTAGTCACAATATATATAAACCAAATGCAAGTAATATAAAAAAAACTTGTGGAAGGTATTTGGTAAGATTGTCGATATGACATTTGTCATTGCTAGGTCTTGATCAATAATTATCATTTTAGCGCATCACCAGGCATAACTTCCAAAAATTGTTTAAATAACCACACAAAATTGTCAGAATGTTCCATATTCAATGAAACACAAGCAAAAATAATAGTTTGTCTGTGATTGTTGACTCCCAAAATAGGCGCAAATATCATCCAATACCGATTGGTGTTGCACGTAATGTCAAAAACGGCAACATCATTATAAAATATGTAACTTCGTCTCATCATTGCATCAGCCCAAAAACAACGTGTAATTTTTTTTATCATCGTCCGCATCAATCTTAAAATAAAATGAAGGGTTTTTTGCCACTTCTGATTCGAAATATTCATGCAACATATCTCCATCGCGTCCTTTTAACTTCAATCGCTTCTTTGTTTCATGATTATACAAATCCTTCTGTGTGCACCCGAGATTTTCCATTCCCCCCTGCTTGTACCTAGAGAAAATTATATAGTTGATGCGTAGGTATATTCACCATCGACAGTTGTTCATTCAAGGATTTTGCAACATATGAAACTTGGCGATGAGACGTAGGAAGGGTATTTTTGTTGGGGTTAGTAACGGGTGATTGTGATCCTCGTTAAATATTTTCACCGTAAACAACTGTTTTTTATTTCTCACGACCACTAATTTAGCGCTACAACTAGCTTTGTATTATTCCCGACGCATTTTGGCATCAACACCACTAAACTTTTTGGATTTTCCTTCCTTTGAACATACATATTCTTTCATAATAATTTATCCGGTGCTCTTTTTTATCTTCGATGAAGACATTTGAACGCTAAATCCAACTTTTTTGGCATAAGCGTTCTAGAATTTATAAACATCATCTAATGTTTCAAATTCTTTTTCTTTTGTTGGCTTAAGTTGATGACTTATAATTTCATTGTCGGCATCTTGTTCTCCATCAGACTCTCTGTTTTTCATAATGTTATTGCTCAAATCATGAATTTGAAAGGCAGAATCATTGTCATCTTCCATCTGTATAAAAGAAAAAAAATCAGACGATTTCATATTCCATTAATAGTAAAAAAAAAAGCAGTAGGTAATTTGATCTTAATATCAGACAAGAAGTCAAACGACAAAGAGTCGTAAATCATTTTTAGTTAATAAAATGCAGACCATGCAGGAACAAAATCGACATAAAAAATACAGACCATCCGCAATAACAGGAACAAAATCAGACGATTCATAGAATGTTTCTAGATATCAGAGATTGTTGATGAAAACTCACCGATTTCTGGCCTGGTCGGAGAAATCATTCAAGGGAAGAAAGAGAGAGAAAGAATCATGAATTGGAATGGAAGAAGGAAGAGACAGTCGTGAATCGAAAATATTAGAAAGAGAGAGCCGTGTGGAGCGTTTAAGAGAGGAGAGAGAGGTGTTAGGATTTTAATTAAATTAAATTAGGATGAGATTGTTTGGTAGTTGGAGTAAGCCTATATATATATATATAAATATATATATATATATATATATATATATATATATATATATATATATATATATGAATAGCCATTCAGAATGAAGAAAAAGAAATAAAACAGTATGATTTCAAAACAATAAAGAGTATGATGATGTGTTGTGTTTTCATATTTTGTCATTCAATAGAAAGGTAAACTAAATATGAACAATGACCAAATATTTATTTTATTTTATTTATTTAAAATCCCTTTTGCATAGAATGGAGCTAAAGAGATATGTAATAAATTATTCTCTACATGCAAATACCCTATAAGATATTGAAATGTTAACTTATTAATTATACTATTCCAAATTACACAAAGCACTTTTCTTTTAGGCCTAATGCTTCCCCAACCCCCTTAACTTATCCAAATTGGTCATTTTACCCCCTCAACTCATTGAATGTCTTATTTACCTCCTTAACTCCATAAAAGTGATATTTCTCACCCCCTCAACTTGTCCATTTATCCCCCCAACTCATAGAATGTTCTATTTACCCCCTTAAATCCATAAAAGCGGTATTTTTCACCCCTTACAATCCGTTATCGAAGCCTAAATTGATAACTTTTTTTAACGTTAAACCTATATTTATGCTATTTTGTAAGTGGAACCTAAATTGATACTTCTCCAAAAATCATAGGCTTATTTTGGTACATTATCCCTACATATAATGTATTTAACCTGTTTATATTAATGTTCTTGTTATTTGTATTTTTTATTCGTTCTTTCTCTTTTCAACTTTTTTTACTACTATAAAGGGATAAGAAATACCATTTTTATGGAGTTAAGAGGGTAAATAGGATCATAAGTGTTGAGAAATACCACTTTTATGGAGTTAAGAGGGTAAATAGGATATTTGATGAGTTGAGAAGGGTTAAAATGACAAATTTGGACAAGTTAAGAGGGTGAGAAATACCATTTTTATGGAGTTAAGGGGGTAAATAGGACATTCGATGAGTTGGAGGGATAAAATGACCAATTTGGACAAGTTAAGGAGGCTGGAGAAGCATTAAGCCTTTCTTTTAAGTATTCTTTTATTTTCTATAGGTTCGATTTTTCCCTGTTTTCTCTATTGTAATTGTGGATTTTTTTTAATCTCCATTCTTATTTCCCCTCTTGCAAGTTTTATAATTGTCTTTTTTGAGATCTGACCAGACCCACAATGAGTTATGTTTTGACCGGACAAACATAAGTTGATCTCCATCGGAGATGGTTGCTGTTAGGTTAGAAAGTGACATAAATGCTTAATATTGAAAAGGAAGAAGGAGAAAAGGGGAAGGAGAAAAAGACATTCACCTCCTAATTTAAAACATGAGATTTTTATGGTTGAAAGGAAAGAAGAAGATGAGGGTAAGGATACGGTCAGAAAGGAAAGAAGAAGAATAAGAGGGAAGGGGAAAAGGAAAAAGAAAAGAATATATGTATAAATAAATATAATAAAAAAGTAAAATTTGTATATTTTCTAATAAAACGAAAAAAATATAAATGTTGGCCAATGATGCCCTTCATCAAAATTGAGGGAGTTAAGGAAATTTTCTCGATTTTGTAACGATGCAAAATACGTTTATCGTTTCACAACGAAAAAATCATGTAACAACATGTTTTTTTTCCGCAGTTTATCCTAATTTTTTTAATCCATTTCACCATAAATTTTAGTGAAAATTTTATCTTCAAATCAATATTTCGTTAAATTTGGATTTTAATGTTATAATAATGTAAAATTTGAAAATTTTATGTTATGAAATGAAATTTAAAATCGTAATGTTAGCAGTGGCGGAGCCAAAAATTTATACTTGGGGGCAGTGGCGGATCCAGGATTTGAGGGAGGGGGCAAAACTCTATGAAAAATTTTTTTAGACAAAATAACATTAATTGAAAAAAATATACTTTAGTACATAATTGCTATTCGATACAAAATGTCTTAAAATAAAAAAAAGTTCTAATGCTAAGTAGATCGACGATTACGAGGTGGCAATTGACATCTACGATCTGTCATAGCTTGAAAAAGATCCAAAATATCTTCATTATCAATGTTGATGAAGATATCCTTCGAGCTAAATACTACCAAACAGTCATTCAGCTAATCATCTGACATTCGATTTCTCAAATCGGTCTTTACAATATTCATTGCTGAAAATACTCTTTCAACAGAAGTTGTTGCAACTGGTAAAAGCAATGTCAATTCAATTAGGCGATACACCAATGGAAAAGTTTGAACTTTTCCAGTTGAAACCATCTTCTTTGAAAGACATCCTAAATCTTCAATAGCAGCAAAGTTTATATCTCTTTTAACATCATAAATATATATTTCAAGCTGATTCTTAATCATCAGAACCTCGGTCCATGAGAAATCTTCTGAATATATTTCATCTAGATGAACTAACTTATCACCATTAAAGTTAGAAAAAGAATCTCTAGGATCAAAACATGTCACAGAAAGAAGCAAGTCAGTTGTTAATTATGGCAAACGATCATGCATCTCAAGTCCGATCTTATCAAGTACCTAGTATTTCAAAAGATAAAGCATTAAAATCAACAAAAATCGAAAATGTAAACAAAGTTATTTAAAATGAAAAGAAACACTTAATTAATTACCTCATGATAAACTTCATACCGATAATGTTGAAAGTAAGTAACAACATTTCCATCCCTCTTCATTCGAGCACGTGCTGGAACTATATCATTCATATTGACAACATTAATAGAATGAGTAAAAAAAAGACTCAACTTCTAACAAAAATGTCTCCCATCTTCTATCCCGCAAGTCTAGCAATTGAGTCTTCACATTCTTAATCAAATGCATGGCTTGAACAATATCTTGATCTCTTTTTTGCAACAAATTAGACAAATCATTTGTGTATGCCAATATTTGTTTCATCAAATGCAAAATAAATACAAAGTCATAGCTCTCCATCCTCATCGTCAAGGTCCTAGCAAAGCCACTATCATCGCCATCCTCATAGACATTGAAAAGCACGTCTTTTACTGAGGGCCACATTGAATGTAAGCGTAGTAATGTTGTGTAATGTGATCCCCATCTAGTGTCACCTAGCCTAGCTAATCCAGTTTCTTGATTTTTTCCCCTACCACTAGTAATTTCTCCACTCTCAAGGCGTTCAACTATTCGATCATGTTGAAGTTGTCTAAGATTATCGGCTCATTTACAAGATGCTCCACTCGTGTTCATAATCATAGTAACTAGAGTAAAGAAATCACCAACAATTTTGTTTGATCCTTTGGCGACTGCAATAATCACCAATTGAAGCTGATAAGCAAAACAATGAACATAAAATGCATGAGGATTTTCTCTTAAAATCAAGGTCTTCAACCCTTTAAACTTTCCTCGTATATTTGAAGCGCCATCATATCCTTGACCTCTCAATCTAGACAGAGATAATCCATGCTTGGCAAATAATGCATCAATGGAATCTTTTAAACATTGTGATGAAGTCTCTTTGACATGAACCACCCCTAACAATCGTTCAATAACTTCTCCACATTTGTTGACATATCTAAGGACTACTGCCATTTTTTCTTTCATAGAGCTATCACGAGATTCATCGACCAAAATAGTGAAACACTTATCACTAATATCATTTAATACAAGAAGTGTAGTCTCCACAGCACATGCATTAGTCATTTCCTTTTGAATAGAGGTACAAGTCATAAGATTATTTTGTGGAGCATTAATTCCAACAACCTTTCCAACATATTTGTTTTTTGAGGTGTACCATTCAAGCAACTCAAGAAAGTTTCCTTTATTGAAAGAAGTTGAAGACTCATCGTATCCATGAAAACACAAGCCTGTTGAAACACCTTTCCACATGATTTTGACTTGACAAAATTATTTAAGTTAATACCATGATTAAGACAATTAAATTTAAGTGCTTTGGTTTAATTGTACTAATATGTTTGTTCAATGTTGAGTAAGTAAACTGACTAGAACAGGAACAAAAATTTCATGAAAGAAAGACAGAACACAGTCAGCATAAGCAAATCACACAGCCTGTGTTGAGTAGAATGTAACTCAGCCCCGTTAAAAGAAAAGTCTTCTTTAGAATAACGCTTGAAGGCGAAGCCGACCGAAGAAACTGAGTAGAATATAACTCAGCCCAGATAAAGAAAAAGATTGAAGGCAAAGCCGATCTAATCAAGTTGTGTACTCGTCAGGACAGCGCCAATGATCCGTTGACTAGAAGACAAAGTCCAACAGATCTCTGCAACAAATCAGAAGTCTCGGAAATATGATCAAAGACCTTTTCGAGACGCATGGAAGGTCTGGCGTTTGGCAAGAAGACAAACCTAGCGCTAAAAGACGAACCTAGTGCTAGAAGACGAAACTGGCAAACCTGCCTCCTGCATAAATCAGAAGACAGGATTGGCCTGCAGCTCTGGAAGCTGACCACATGATGACAAAGATGACCGTTCAACACACAACGGCTATTTGGAATTCAAATCATTGAAGTCCAGAAATCATTATAAATAGACAAGTTCATCATTTGGATCATTTACCGAATATACACATACAACTACAAAGAGACAAAAAAAAAGCAAATCTTCACAAGAGTGAAAATCCAAAATAGAAGCTATCTAAAAACAAAAAAGCAAGCTCTTACACCCAATTCCAATCATTGTGTAAAAGTCTAGAGTGAATTTGTATTCATCTAAAGTGTTCTTCGTTTTGAGAGAACAATTTTGTATCAATTGTAAAGGTTAGAAGAGTGGTGTTGAGTACTCGGTTATAGTACTCAGTGGTAGAGAAATTCTGGATACTCGGTTATAGTATTCAGTGGCAGATAGGATTGAGTAGACGAATAGAGGACGGTACTCTTGCATACTCAGTTGCTATTGTAAATGGTTTGTGCTCTACCTTTAAAGAGCTCAGTAGTGGATTGAAAAAGCCCGGCGGATTCTAGGGACTGGACGTATGCGGTGAGGCCGAACCAGGATAAGTCTGCTGAGTAATTTCTAACATTATCTCTTGATATATATGTATATGTATGTGTTGCTTGCTTAAATTACTCAGTAAATAATTTGTACAAGCCGACGCTGAGTAATCAGAGTGCTGAGTTGGAAGCTGACCTAAAGTGTTATTTCCCAACTCACAATTGAAACAGCTCTAGACAGTGTCTGATTAAAGCTGTCTCACACTTCACTTAGCCTTGCTGACCTAAAGCTGAGTTAAATTATCAAACATAGAATTAAGTCAGCATTAATAAGTGAAAAAGTTATATTAGTTCCTAACCCCCCCTTGGAACTAATCCTATTAAGTTACACGGGACCAACAAGTGGTATCAGAGCTAAGTAGCTCACTATTCAAGATAAAACTATCTTGAGCTGATCCCTATAATGGCTGAGAACACCACTCGTTTCCTTCTAGGAAATCAAACAACACAGATACTCCCCGAGGGATTATCTATTAGTCGGCCTCCACTGTTCTTCGGGTCAAATTATACATTCTGGAAGAACAGGATGAAAAACTTTATCCAGGCAACAAGCATGAGTGCATGGCTAGCTATAGTCCAAGGCCCGTTTGTTCCCTATGAAACTATTGATGGTGTAAAGTCTGTCAAAAGTGAGGATAAATGGTCAGATGATGACCTTAAGAAATTACAAAATAATGCTTCGGCTATCAATATGCTTCACTGTGCGTTAGATGCTGCAGATTACAACAAAATTTCAGGTTGTGAGTCAGCACAGGAAATCTGGAAGAAGCTAGAGGTGACCTACGAAGGAACTAGCAAGGTCAAGGAGTCCAAAGTGACTCAGCATATGCGGCTATACGAGCTGTTCGAGATGAATGATAATGAAGACATCTCAGAGATGAATGCAAGATTCACTAACATCATAAATGAGCTTAAGAGACTCGGTAAGAACTTCACAGAAGAAGAACAGGTGAAGAAAATCTTGAAAAGTCTCCCCAAGAGCTGGCAAGCTAAGAAGACAGTTGTGGAAGAAGCTCAGGACCTGACCATGTACAAGTATGATGAACTCATTGGATCTCTGCTGACCCACGAGATTTCAATGAAGAACTTTGAGGTGAAAGAAAAGTCTGAAGACAAGAAGCAAAAATCCCTTGTCATGAAAGCTGACTCAACTGATGCTGACTCATCAAATGATGAGGAAATGGCCATGTTCACCAGAAAGATGAAGAAGCTGTTTCGAAAGAATGACAACTGATGCTGACTCATCAAATGAAGAAGCTGTTTCGAAAGAATGACTCAAGAAAGGTGACAAGTATAAAGCTGAGTCCAGCGACAGCGGACACAAGAAGGACAACTCCAAGCCTGTCACGTGTTTCGAATGCCATCAGACTGGCACATCAAATCAAGTTGTCCTACTTTAAAGAAGGACAATAAGGGAAGCAAAAAGGCAATGGTGGCCACATGGAGTGACAGTGATGAGTCAACCTCATCAGAAGCTGATGCCACTGAGTCAGCAAACATCTGTTTTATGGTTGACGAAGCTGCTGACAATTGCCGATCTGAGCAAGCTGACCTCTCCGATGGGTCTGACCATGAGGAACACTCTAATGAGGTAACATCTATACCCTTGCTCAGAAATGAAATGGTTAATGCCTTGAGTGGTCTTTATACACTGATGAAATTGAAGAAAATAAGAGCACTCAGCATGCGGTGTGATGAAATTGAAGAGGTCAAACTCAGTGACCTCCGACATCTTCTCCAGGACAATACCAGGCAATATGAAAATCTAAAAATCATGCATCGGTTTGTCTCGGAAGTCCAATCAGATTCTAAGAAACTGAGAAAGGACATCACATCCATACAAAACCAGCTGAGTTCATCGGTTAAGAAGAGGTTCCATCCAAAAGCTGAGTACTCAGGTACAAGTCAGCAAAGATGAAATACTCAGCCATGGTTATCAAAACCGGACCGGTCAAAGAACCGGTAAAGACAAAGGGTTAAGGGTTTAAGGTTTAATCGGGGTTGAACCGGGGTTGAACCGAGGTTCAAAAGATCATATAAAAACTAATATTTTAAATTTTATTTAACATTTTTAATATAATAAAATATTAATGATATCAATAAAAATTATTCTAATAATTATTAAAATAATAATGTTATTTAATATCGAAAAGTAAATTAGAATTAATACTAAAATAATAAGTTCATAACATAAAAAACATCAAGTTTAACATTACAATAGAAAACCACAAATTCATGAAGAGAATAATTATGAACTAAAAAAAGCCTTAGAATAGGTAGAAGAAGAAGAAAAATTGTAAAGAAATAATTGAAAAAGTAAAGTAACAGAGAAAGAGAAGAGAAGAAGAGTACAGAAGAGAAAAAGAAAAGGAATACAAAGAGTCATTTTGTTATTCCAACACTTAACCTACGTATTGAGTAATTATTACGATTCTAATTAATTACTAATTAATTCTAAACCAATCATTAATAAGTTAATAATTTAAATCTGATTTTTTTTTAAGTAAGGTCAAATTTTAGACCGGTGAAACCCGCTAACCCGTGTCCGGTTCACCGAGTCAATGGTTCAACCGGCCGGTTGAGCGGGTTTTGAGCGGGTTTAAGACATGTGATTTTTTAAGCACCTCCGGACCGTTTTACCTACCGGGTCCGGTTCAACCGGGTTAACTCGGCCGGGTCAGTCCGGTTTTGATAACCTTGTACTCAGCAGAATGTCCAATGTGACTTCTACGGAAAGAAAGGACATACCACAAAGGTATGTTGGCATGCTCAGCACAATCGTGCTAACAAAAAATGGAAATACCCTCAAAGGGTAGTCTTTTGTGACTTTTGTGGAAAAGACGGCCACACCATAAAAGTATGTCGTCACAAACTTAAATATGATGCTTCACCTATTAGCTCTAACAAACAAGGACCCAAAAAGAATTAGGTACCTAAAGATAACTAGTTCGATTACAGGTGAGCCTGAGGTGCACGGAGAAGTCAAAGCTATGGTACATTGACAGCGCATGCTCGAGGCATATGATTGGTGATGAAACTCAGTTCATCACACTTGTGCATAAACGAGGAGGAAATGTAAGTTTTGGAGACAATAAAAAGGGTAAGATAGTGGGATCAGGTACTATTGGAGGAAATCCTACTATTGAGTCAGTCTCCCTAGTCAGGGGTCTTAAATATAACCTATTGAGCGTAGCTCAACTGTGTGACAACGGTAGAAAGGTTGTATTTGATGCCACTGAGTGTCGGATACTCGAGGGTAAAACAAATAATTTGATTTTAACTGCCCCTCGTGTTGACAACGTCTTCATGCTGAGTTTATAAAAGAAGTTTTCAAAAAATATATGCTTAGTGTCAAAGGAAGATAATTCCTGGCTATGGCATAGGAGACTTGGTCATGTAAGCATGGACCTCCTAGCCAAACTAGCAAGAAAGCAACGAGTTGAGGGATTATCCAAACTTAGATTTGAGAAGGATCAATTGTGCAATGCTTGCCAGCAAGGTAAACAAACCAAAAAGTCTTTTCAAAGTAAAAATGTAGTCTCAACCAAGCGTCCATTACAGTTGCTACACTTGGATCTTTTCGGACCAGTCCAGCCGCTGAGCTTGGGTGGTAAGAGATTTTCCTTGGTCATTGTAGATGACTTTTCTCGGTACACTTGGGTCATCTTGCTGAGTAGAAAGGATGAAGCCTTTGAGATGTTCTCAACACTGATTAGAAAACTTGAAAATGACAAAGACCTAAAATTAGCTCACATCCGAAGTAATAATGACAGAGAATTCAAAAACCAACAGTTTGATAAATTTTGTGAAGTCAGCGGCATTGACCATAATTTTTCTGCTCCTAGAACTCCTCAACAAAATGGGATAGTTGAAAGGAAGAACAGAACCTTAGTTGAAATAGCTAGGACAATGCTGAGTGAAAATAGGCTTCCAAAGTATTTTTAGGGTGAAGCTGTCAACACAGCTTACTATATACTCAATAGGGCTTTAGTTAGACCTATACTTAAGAAAACCCCTTATGAACTTTGGAAAGGACGAAAATCCAACATTGGATATTTCCGTGCCTTTAGTTGTAAATATTTTATTCTTAATACAAAAGATAACCTTGCTAAATTTGATTCTAAAGCTGACGAAGCTATCTTTGTCACACCCGACCCTAAACGACCTCAATTCGGCATCGGGCGTGAAATAGAAAAATCATAATCAATACTTAGGAGTCTCCAATTACAATTGAAATGCCAAAGTTCTAACCATAAGTCTAACAATAAGCAGCCAACTTCCGATCCTCGCCTAATCGGTCGGTAACCTTCTCTCTATCATGTACTTTCTCACCTAAAAACATTAAAACATTTAAAAACGTGAGACAAAAATCTCAGTAAGAAACTATCAGCCATAAAAACCAACTTTACTTAACATAGCTACATATATACATTTATAAAGGGATTTAATCAAAACCTTATAAAATATGCTCAAAACTTAAGTTCATATAACTTTATATATATAATGCATCTTATCAAAACGAATCAAAACAAATAAACGTTTCATCAAACCAATTCATAATCAAATAAATGTTTTATCAAACCAACTTGTATTCAAATAAATGTTTTATCAAACCAACTCGTAATCAGTCAAACGTAAAACCTTATATCAAAATCAATCATAGCCGAAAACATAATCCAAATGAACTTAAAACATTGTATCCATCCTCGAGTTTCTCCCCTTAAGTATCAATCCATAACCACATATATAGTCGAGACGTCTCTTAACATTGCCTATCCCATATGGTCTTACCCGACACTTCTTTGCCATACCCAATAGGTCTTTCAGACTGTGTACACAGGTCATGTCCCTCACTGAACATGGTCTTCAAATATAAAACCACCGATCCGGATAACTTTCGATGGATATAAAATCATAAAATCATAACGTGCTCAAATTTCCTTTCACAATCAAATTCCAAACTATTTCATAACCATAAATCATTTGGCTTCAATTAGCCCTTTTGTATCATAAAAATCATATTTGGACTTCAATCCAAAATAATAACAACAATAACCGCAATAGATTTCTCAATCCAAAAACAATTCGTAAGAAATCATCAAATTCATTTTGTTCAATATAGATATATATTGAAACCAAAAACATATATGTATATATGTAAATCAACCAAATTAAGCCTTAAATCAACATAATCAAGTAAAATCTGAAATTCACATAGAAGCATAATCAATAGCTTCATTTGAACCGTAATTTCACAATAAAAAGCAAAATCATGAAAAATCCCAATTTTACAAAATTCTTGCATAACCTTAAAATATCACTGTCTGAAAATTCTATGATTATATATATATATATATATATATATATATATATATACATACATATATATATATATATATACATAAAACTCAAAACATAGTTGATAGTTACTTACCTTGGCTACTAATTGACCCGATCGATTCTTCTCTAAATTCTGTCTAAGACGTTTTTGTAATATCCCGAATTTTCGAAATGATTCTTTAAAAATAAATCTAATTATATGTATAATTTTAATTATTTGCCTTTGAAGTTAATTATTAATTTTGGGTTTTTCATATTATAATATTTTATAATCTATGGAATTTATGGCTTTTATAATACTAATATTTTTTTTATGTATTTCCTATATAAAAAAAAGAACAAAAAGAAAAGGAAAAAAAAAAGAACAGTGTTTCGATTTTTTTGGTTAATTAGTGTATTTTGTCAACAATAACTCTTATGTTAATATAATATCTTTTTATTCTCCTATATTAAGTTATCTATTTTAGTTTAAACTCTTAACAAATAAATAATCAAATAAAAACAGTTTTTAAAGAGTAACATTCTCTGCACAAAATCGTGTTCTTCTCCTTTCCATCGAAACACTTTATTTTAACCGTATTCATCGATTTTGAACAAGTTGGGAAGCAATTGATCTAACTCTTCAAACAACAAAAGGTAATTTACATTAGTTGTTTGTTCTTTTATAAAACCATATATTTATTATAAAAATTCACTTATTTCGATCCCCAATAGTTTAGTTTGACTCAATTTTATTTGGGTTGTAGATTTTATTAAGTATGATAGAAAATTTTGGAGTAATTTTAGTTGGATTGATTGAATAGGAAATTTGACGGTATTCAGATGGATTGGAAAAATTGATAACTAAGCTTTGGATCTGGCTATTATTTGGAGTTCGAGGTGAGTGGTAATTATGGTTCATGACACTATTTGTTTGATTTTGAAATCTCTGGCATGAAATCTGTTTGATAAAAGTATTTCATTTAAAACATCTTTCTGTCCTTTAAGGATTAATATTAAAACGTTTGATAAAAATAGTTCGATCCGATTTTTAAATTTATCTCCTATTTTCGTTCATTTAAAACAGTTTGATGGATTTTCCTAAAAATGTTATTTGTTCAAAATAGCCATTGTTTAGTTAGATGATAAACATTTTCTTGAGCTTAAACTTATTTGTCAAATATTCTTTGCATTAGAGCGTAGGCTTCTGGGAACAGGCCTTTTATATATTAGTTTTTTATAACATTTATTTATTTGGAAAGGTAAAACTATTTTGAGGTTATATTTAATTTTGTTCATCGATTGATTTATCTGTTTCCGTTTGTATTGAAGATCTGAAATTTTAATTGAATTCTGTCATCTGGATATTTAAGTTATTTGAAAAATATTATGAGATATAATTTACACACTTTGAAACCGGTACATGTGCTCAGTATTATCTGTATCTGTTTTCATGTCTCACTGACCTTCATATTAGGCTTGCATTATTTGTTATTGTTTTATCTGTGTACGTGTTTGTCTTTGTGTCAGTTGTATTAGAATCATGCATAAGGTCAGTGAAGACATTCTGTATCTGAATCTGGTAGCGCTATATCTGTTATCTGGCCTTTGGCAATGTGGAATATCATTATTCTAATGTTACTGTACCGTGGTTTTGATCATATCTGTAATTTAATAATTATTATTCGATTTACTTGATTTGAGCAAATATCGCAATATTATTTGATTTCTCTGCACCATCGTGTTTTGGTAAATCCTCAAAACAAATTTGAAACTTATCTGCATATCTGTCTGTTCCCCGTCTGTTGTGCTATCATTATCACTCACTGAGATTTTCGCTCGCATAGACGAAATCTCATACCACGTTGATTTTATATTTTTCAGATTAAGATCTCTATAGCTGCGCAGACATTTGGGTTCGATGTTGAAGGAGGATATTATTAGTTAGATATTGCTATTGTACTGATTTGGAGACTTTTGGATAAATTTATGGTATATACTTCTTCACAGTTTAAGTTGTATCATCAGGCTAGAAGCCTTTATTAGTTAAACAAGTATTAATTTGCACTTTGAATTTGAGGCTAACATAGGTTAAGGTAGTCTTAATTTATGCGCCGGTCATGGCCAGGTTCGGGTCGTGACAAAAGTGGTATCAGAGCCAGGTTGTAGATTTTATGGGATACTTTTATGGATCAAGTTATCCTTTGGAATGAAGGTGTCTTATTCAAATTTTGGGTTATAACAATTGTAGGTTTTTTGGTGCATATAATTTTGGAGTTAGTTAGATATAAGTTTGTTGTATATATTTTATAGGCCTTTAGTGGGAGCAAGGTTATTATGTTGAATTGATTTGAGCACCACTTTGGTAATGATGTGCTAATTGGTATATGGTTTTGGATAGGCGAATTGGAAGGGTGATTATAGTGTTCATTATTTTAACTGATTAGTATTGATAGTGGGAATTTAAGTTTGTTTGGTTAGAACTTTAAATTGGCATATTATATAATTTGAAAGTATAAATGGTTTGGAGAACTATACCAAAGTCTATTTGGAGTTTTAGTGATTGATAGGTTCAAGTTATATAAAATTTGAATGTTATAAATTTTATGAGCTATTGTGAGTGTAGTCACTCTGGTACATAGAATTTGTTGATCAATTAAGTTGTGAGCATAGATTTTCTAGGCTCTGAATTAATGTGGATTAAGGTGATTGAGAGTTTTACAAATTAAAGTTTTGAGTTATATCCATAACATAAAATATTGTAATCGTATTAGACAACGAAATTGAAATGTGTTTGAGGTTTAGTGTTTCGACAGTATAAGAATAAAGAATTTGAACTTGTTATATATATGCAGTACTGGAAGTTTTGGTATCGAGTTATTCATTGGAGGTTGTTTTACAAAATAAATGTTATGGCCATTATAAGAGTAAAGTTACCGATTCCTTTATGTTACATAGGTCCAATTAAAGGATTTGAATGGTTATAGATTTTCTTTTTGGATCTTTAGTGTTGGTTTGGTCATTATTTGGAGTTGGTCTCATTAAAAATTTAGTTATCAAATTATCATAATAAATGATCATTTTATGTATTGCTTTCATGGTTGGGGAAAGTAAATTGAATGGACGTGTGTATTGGAGTTTTAGTGCTTTATAGAGCCTTTATCACCGCATTATAAATTATTAAGATATTAGTAAGGTTTAAGTCACTTTTATTTGGAGATTGTTTGATCTAGTTCATATTTACTTAAGGCTTATAATGAAAGTGACTTATAAATATTTGGAGGATCAAATTGAAAGTGTTTTAGATTTAGTTAATTTATTTTGAGACTTTAATGATTGAGAATATATATATACTATATAATTGATATATGGTTTTGGATGGTGAAATTATGATGAATATATGATTATATTGATATTTGAAACACTTAGAGTTAAGAAGGCAAAAAGAGTGAGTGGAAGTTGTCTGAGCAGTGCCTTGAAGGACTAGATGCAATAATTAATTAGAATGAAAAATAAGAATATAAATATTGTTCATTCAATATATTGAAAGTAAATAGTATGGGTAAAGTGTTCTGGTAAATCGGTGTTATATCTAGACATTGAGATTAGCAAGAATGTGTTTAGCCCACTTTCTCTTTTAAGTGTAAAGAGAAAAAAAAACCTCTTGTTAGTTTTCTAGGTTGATTGAGATAATCAAGAGGATATATGGTTTAAGAACATGTGGAGTTAGTTTAGATGTAACTATTGAAAGATGGTAGGATATCAATGTTGACAGTTTATAGGATTAAGTTCAGCAGACGTGCAGTGCTGATTTAAAATAAGGTAGTGTCTAAACTTTTGGCAGACTTTTATGTTTGAAATTTCGAGGACGAAATTTTATTAAGAGGGAGAGAATGTAATATCCCGAATTTTCGAAATGATTCTTTAAAAATAAATCTAATTATATGTATAATTTTAATTATTTGCCTTTGAAGTTAATTATTAATTTTGGGTTTTTCATATTATAATATTTTATAATCTATGGAATTTATGGCTTTTATAATACTAATATTTTTTTTTATGTATTTCCTATATAAAAAAAAGAACAAAAAGAAAAGGAAAAAAAAAGAACAGTGTTTCGATTTTTTTGGTTAATTAGTGTATTTTGTCAACAATAACTCTTATGTTAATATAATATCTTTTTATTCTCCTATATTAAGTTATCTATTTTAGTTTAAACTCTTAACAAATAAATAATCAAATAAAAACAGTTTTTAAAGAGTAACATTCTCTGCACAAAATCGTGTTCTTCTCCTTTCCACCGAAACACTTTATTTTAACCGTATTCATCGATTTTGAACAAGTTGGGAAGCAATTGATCTAACTCTTCAAACAACAAAAGGTAATTTACATTAGTTGTTTGTTCTTTTATAAAACCATATATTTATTATAAAAATTCACTTATTTCGATCTCCAATAGTTTAGTTTGACTCAATTTTATTTGGGTTGTAGATTTTATTAAGTATGATAGAAAATTTTGGAGTAATTTTAGTTGGATTGATTGAATAGGAAATTTGACGGTATTCAGATGGATTGGAAAAATTGATAACTAAGCTTTGGATCTGGCTATTATTTGGAGTTCGAGGTGAGTGGTAATTATGGTTCATGACACTATTTGTTTGATTTTGAAATCTCCGGCATGAAATCTGTTTGATAAAAGTATTTCATTTAAAACATCTTTCTGTCCTTTAAGGATTAATATTAAAACGTTTGATAAAAATAGTTCGATCCGATTTTTAAATTTATCTCCTATTTTCGTTCATTTAAAACAGTTTGATGGATTTTCCTAAAAATGTTATTTGTTCAAAATAGCCATTGTTTAGTTAGATGATAAACATTTTCTTGAGCTTAAACTTATTTGTCAAATATTCTTTGCATTAGAGCGTAGGCTTCTGGGAACAGGCCTTTTATATATTAGTTTTTTATAACATTTATTTATTTGGAAAGGTAAAACTATTTTGAGGTTATATTTAATTTTGTTCATCGATTGATTTATCTGTTTCCGTTTGTATTGAAGATCTGAAATTTTAATTGAATTCTGTCATCTGGATATTTAAGTTATTTGAAAAATATTATGAGATATAATTTACACACTTTGAAACCGGTACATGTGCTCAGTATTATCTGTATCTGTTTTCATGTCTCACTGACCTTCATATTAGGCTTGCATTATTTGTTATTGTTTTATCTGTGTACGTGTTTGTCTTTGTGTCAGTTGTATTAGAATCATGCATAAGGTCAGTGAAGACATTCTGTATCTGAATCTGGTAGCGCTATATCTGTTATCTGGCCTTTGGCAATGTGGAATATCATTATTCTAATGTTACTGTACCGTGGTTTTGATCATATCTGTAATTTAATAATTATTATTCGATTTACTTGATTTGAGCAAATATCGTAATATTATTTGATTTCTCTGCACCATCGTGTTTTGGTAAATCCTCAAAACAAATTTGAAACTTATCTGCATATCTGTCTGTTCCCCGTCTGTTGTGCTATCATTATCACTCACTGAGATTTTCGCTCGCATAGACGAAATCTCATACCACGTTGATTTTATATTTTTCAGATTAAGATCTCTATAGCTGCGCAGACATTTGGGTTCGATGTTGAAGGAGGATATTATTAGTTAGATATTGCTATTGTACTGATTTGGAGACTTTTGGATAAATTTATGGTATATACTTCTTCACAGTTTAAGTTGTATCATCAGGCTAGAAGCCTTTATTAGTTAAACAAGTATTAATTTGCACTTTGAATTTGAGGCTAGCATAGGTTAAGGTAGTCTTAATTTATGCGCCGGTCATGGCCAGGTTCGGGTCGTGACAGTTTTCTCTCCAAACACTGTCGAAACTCAAAAACTCTTCGGTTAGGACTTAGAACTATACATAAGGATGCTATGTTTTGAATTTCGAGTGATTCGGACGGTCGAATCTCCGTAAATCAAAGAAACGATGGAGAAACGGTTCAGGAACGGCGAAGATACAGGAGATGAGCGAAGAAGAAAAGAAAAAGAAAAGAAAATAGATATGGCGGCACCTCCTGGATAAAGGTTTGGGATATATATCCCAAATCTGGAAAATATCCAGTTTGGTCTTCCATCTTTATATAATCTTTTAACAATTATCCTAAATTTTTACTTTACACATAAAACCATCAAATTAACTCCAAACTTTTCCTATAACACCAAATTAACTTCACACACCCAATAATTATAATATATACTAATATCAAAATATAAATTTTAGAAATTTAGATACGGACGTGACAATTCTCCCCACCTTAAAAAATTTCGTCTTCGAAATTCACGTTCTCTAATCTAAATTTTCTTCCTCAAATAACCTCTAAGATCACAAAATTATTTCATATTATCAAGATTCCTCATAATCATCATAAGACCACAAATTCTAAAATTTCCTTCCATTAACTTCATCATTTATCCATATCCACGTCACTATAACAATTATTTATACATAACTCTTAGTAACTCTCAATTTCAACCTAGTTAAGTTCATCACCATAATCCACAATAAAACTTCAAATATCATTTATTCACCTTTATATAATATAATACACTTTATATTCGTATTTTTCTAACATACACCAAATTTCACTTTAATAAATTTAAATTATAATTGATTCCATCAATTGCATATATATCCAATATATTTCACCTATCTCCAAATTCTATACACTTCAAAAATATCACTTTTGAACCGCTAATTTGTACGATATTATATTTTCCTTGAACCAATGATTTGCATCAGCATATAATTTTACTTCATCATAATAATAATACTTATATCTATAATTTTTCGCTCCAATCATGATGAATATGAACTCCAAGTCATCATCATCAATCAAATATAAACCTTATATCGATAACATATTTCCTTTATGAATATCATCTTGTCTTATTTATTTTTGTAAAACCTCTATAATCAAATCCTTACAATAAGAAAAATCAATATAGATCATTCTTATACCCATCATCCTACATCCCATTAATAACTCCAAATAAATTTAAGTTTCTCATCAAACTATATGGATAACAAATACGATTTACTTAAATCGCAATGTGAAAGTTTTTGAAATCTCCAAGCAATATCCTCAAACACAATAAAAGCCTAAAACTTTTATAATGTCATTCAATTTCTTTATTTGATCTATAAATACTCAGGTTGATATTTATGTAAATTTAGACTATAATCCTCGAAACTCCAATCTTTCTCCAAACCATATAACCAAGGAAGATAGAGTACCTAAATTACGATAATCAATGTTTTTTTTTCTTTTCTCCAAACTCCAAATAATATCTTTACACCCATAAAAATCAATAAATCTATAATATCATTCGATTTTCTTATTTGACCTATAAACATTCAATTTAATCCTTATATAAACTTAAACTATAATCACACAAACTTCAACTAAAAATAACTTCTATTAACAATATATGTACTACAAAATTTCAATTATCAACATATATATCCTCTTATATCATATTTATCTCTTAATTTCCTATCTCAAACTATGCTTAAGATCAGAAAAATTTGTCCTCAAAATTCATATCTTAATTATTTCCTCGAACATCAAATATATTCTCCCACTTTACTTCTCATTGATCACTACCATCGGCATCTCTCTAAACATCATTTATATAACACTCAATAATTCTAAACCTCAACCCGATAAAGTTCAACAATAGATCTGTACTTTGAATTCGAATATCATTTATTCAAATTAAGATTTCATAACTTATTAAACTCCTATCATAATCTCCAATTAATCAACCTCCAAAACAATTAATTGACATCTCCACATTTTCGCTTTCTTAATCACATATATATTATCTTCAAAACTCATCATATCATTTCAAAGTCTCCTAACCTTACTTCACATCTGAGATACGTATATTTTTCAGCCACTATTAAACTCTCAAATATCAATTCCAAGTCATACTAAGGAGAAAAATCAAACAAAAACCAAATTCTGGTTTAAAGCCAAAATGACCAACATATGTCGTTTCCAGCATAACTTTTTCATACGGAGTCTGATTAAGGCGATTCAAAAACCCCTGGAAACATAAGACAAAAATAAATAACTTTCATTTAGAACTCTATGACAGATTCAGCCTATATCTGGTCGAAAAATGTATCATAAGATTCAGATACGAATCGGATTCTCCCACAGCACCTATATAAACAATTCTCTATTATCGCTAGCTCAAAGTTATAATTTACTCATATCTCATATATATACATATGGTTGTAAGCTAACTATTAAACTCTCAAATATCAACTCCAAGTCATACTTAATATCATGTATGTAACTCATGTCACCAAATATCAAATAATTTACTAATTTTCATACACCCAGATATTGCTAACCATCAAATCTCATTGCTACCCCTCATTAGCTCGTTACTCAATCCTCGAAAAATTCCAAATTATTTCTTAGCTTTCACCAAATATCCATATTCCTCAATTACTATCGATTATTTCTTAGCTATCACCAAATATCCATATTCCTCATTTACTATCCCCTCAATTACTATCAATTATTTCTTCAGTATTATCCAATATCGACATTCCTCAATTTCTATCAACCTTAGGTCCGAAGAATTTAACCTAGAGCTCTGATACCAAACTATCACACCCGACCCTAAACGACCTCAATCGGCATCGGGCGTGAAATAGAAAGATCATAATCAATACTTAGGAGTCTCCAATTACAATTGAAATACCAAAGTTCTAACCATAAGTCTAACAATAAGCAGCCAACTTCCGATCCTCGCCTAATCGGTCGGTAACCTTCTCTCTATCATGTACTTTCTCACCTAAAAACATTAAAACATTTAAAAACGTGAGACAAAAATCTCAGTAAGAAACTATCAGCCATAAAAACCAACTTTACTTAACATAGCTGCATATATACATTTATAAAGGGATTTAATCAAAACCTTATAAAATATACTCAAAACTTAAGTTCATATAACTTTATATATATAATGCATCTTATCAAAACGAATCAAAACAAATAAACGTTTCATCAAACCAATTCATAATCAAATAAATGTTTTATCAAACCAACTTGTATTCAAATAAATGTTTTATCAAACCAACTCGTAATCAGTCAAACGTAAAACCTTATATCAAAATCAATCATAGCCGAAAACATAATCCAAATGAACTTAAAACATTGTATCCATCCTCGAGTTTCTCCCCTTAAGTATCAATCCATAACCACATATATAGTCGAGACGTCTCTTAACATTGCCTATCCCATATGGTCTTACTCGACACTTCTTTGCCATACCCAATAGGTCTTTCAGACTGTGTACACAGGCCATGTCCCTCACTGAACATGGTCTTCAAATATAAAACCACCGATCCGGATAACTCTCGATGGATATAAAATCATAAAATCATAACGTGCTCAAATTTCCTTTCACAATCAAATTCCAAACTATTTCATAACCATAAATCATTTGGCTTCAATTAGCTCTTTTGTATCATAAAAATCATATTTGGACTTCAATCCAAAATAATAACAACAATAACCGCAATAGATTTCTCAATCCAAAAACAATTCGTAAGAAATCATCAAATTCATTTTGTTCAATATAGATATATATTGAAACCAAAAACATATATGTATATATGTAAATCAACCAAATTAAGCCTTAAATCAACATAATCAAGTAAAATCTGAAATTCACATAGAAGCATAATCGATAGCTTTATTTGAACCGTAATTTCACAATAAAAAGCAAAATCATGAAAAATCCCAATTTTACAAAATTCTTGCATAACCTTAAAATATCACTGTCTGAAAAATCTGTGATTATATATATATATATATATATATATTATATATATATATATATATATATATATATATATATATATATATATATACATAAAACTCAAAACATAGTTGATAGTTACTTACCTTAGCTACTAATTGACCCGATCGATTCTTCTCTAAATTCTGTCTAAGACGTTTTCCCTCTAAACAATGCCGAAACTCAAAAACTCTTCGGTTAGGACTTAGAACTATACATAAGGATGCTATGTTTTGAATTTCGAGTGATTTGGACGGTCGAATCTCCGTAAATCAAAGAAACGGTGGAGAAACGGTTCAGGAACGGCGAAGATAGATGAGATGAGCGTAGAAGAAAAGAAAAAGAAAAGAAAGAATAGATATGGCGGCACCTCCTGGATAAAGGTTTGGGATATATATCCCAAATCTGGAAAATATCCAGTTTGGTCCTCCATCTTTATATAATCTTTTAACAATTATCCTAAACTTTTACTTTACACATAAAACCATCAAATTAACTCCAAACTTGTCCTATAACACCAAATTAACTTCACACACCCAATAATTATAATATATACTAATATCAAAATATAAATTTTAGAAATTTAGATACAGACGTGACAATCTTCTTAGGGTACTCAATAAACAGCAAAGCATATAGGGTGTTTAATAAAAGAACTCAGGTCATAGAAGAGTATGTACATATTGAGTTCGATGAAACTGGCCCTGCAGGGAAGATAAGTCAGCCTACCGAAGATGACCCATGCTCAGCTTCCGCTGACCAAATTGGAGATGCTGAGTCATTACCTCAAGGACTGACCGAAGGTGAAAGCGAACCTCATATTACCTTAACTGACCAATATAACCCTGCAGAGATTGTTGAAACACCGATTCCTGAAAACTCAACACTACCAAAAGAGATCAAGATTCCAAAAGGACACTCAGAGAAGTCCATTCTTGATGCTGCTGAGAACACCCTGATGACAAGAAATCAACTCAGGAGATATCTCAGTAATGTTGCCTTCGTCTCAGTTCATGAACCGAAGAAATTTTCCGAAGCTGAGCACAATGAATTCTGGATTAATGTGATGCAAGAAGAACTTGATCAATTCAAGAGAAATGAAGTATGGGATTTAGTGCCTAAACCGAAGAATCAAAAGACCACAGGAACAAAGTGGGTATTTCGCAATAAGCTAGACGAACAAGGTAATGTAGTCAGGAACAAAGCCAGACTTGTAGCTCAAGGTTACAGTCAGCAGGAAGGTATTGACTATGGTGAGACCTTTGCACCCGTAGCTAGATTAAAGGCAATAAGAATATTATATGCATATGCTAGATTTATGAACTTTAAACTGTTCCAAATGGATGTTAATAGTGCATTTCTTAATGGAGTTATAAATGAAGAGGTTTATGTTAGTCAGCCTCCCGGGTTTGAGGATCCAAAATTCCCAAACCATGTTTATAAACTCAAAAAGGCTCTGTACGGCCTAAAGCAAGCACCACGTGGTTGGTACGAAAGGCTGACCAGTTTCCTGCTGACCAGGAACTATGTCAGAGGAAAAGCTGACATAACCTTATTCATTAAGAAAAAGGGTAAAGATACCCTGTTGGCACAAATATACGTAGATGATATTATCTTTGGTGCTACTAACGAATCTATGTGCAAGGAATTTAGCAAACAGATGCAAATTGAGTTTGAAATGTCAATGATGGGAGAACTCAACTTCTTCATTGGACTTCAAATCAAACAAGGTAAAAATGGCATCTTCATTAGCCAGACTAAGTATGTTAAGGAGATATTGAAGAAATTCGATATGGAAGGATGTAAGCCAATATCAACCCCATGGGTACTGACACTGTGCTTTGTATTGATGAAAAAGGTAAGTCAGTAGACAGTAGATTATATTGAGGTATGATTGGCTCTCTACTCTATCTAACTGCAAGTAGGCCATACATTCAGTACTCAGTATGTTATTGCGCAAGATATCAAGCTGACCCTAAGGAATCTCACTACATAGCTGTAAAAAGAATCCTTAGATATTTGCAAAGCTCAGTGAATGCAGATCTATGGTATCCAAACACAAGTGATTTCACACTCATCGGATACACTGACGCTGATTATGGACGAGACAAGCTGGAACGGAAAAGCACTTTAGGAGGATGTCAATTCCTTGGAATCTGTCTAGTATCTTGGTTCAGTAAGAGGCAGTCGTCAGTTGCCCTGTCAACAACTGAAGCTGAGTACATTGCTGCTGGAAGCTGTGTTGCACAAGTCCTATGGATCAAGCAACAGCTGGATGATTATGGAGTTGAAACCAAAACGATTGAAGTCAAATGTGACAACAAAAGTGCCATTGACTTATCTAAAAATCCAATCCAACACAGCAGGATGAAGCATGTCAGCATAGGGCATCACTTCATCAGAGATCATGTACTCAAGGGTGAGATCAAGCTGACCTATGTTCCAATAGGTGAACAGCTTGCGGATATCTTCACAAAGCCATTAGCTCGTGAGCAATTTAGCATACTAAGGGAAGCTATCGGTATGTCTAATCCTCTTCAATAAGATTTCTGTGCTAAATGAATGTTGAGTGATTATAATATGCCGAGTGATTATTACATGATAAGTAACTATCATATGCTGAGCAAACATGAATGACATAAAATCACCATATACTGAGTAGACATACATATTGAGTGATTACTATGTGCTGAGTTACTACGCATGCTAAACATCCCTTCTATACGAAACAACACACTCTGAACTCCAAACGTTTAGTATCCTAGATGCTGAGTAAAGCCACTTGCAAAATTAATGCTAGCATGCGTATTTTTAGTAGCCACCTAGGATGACATAAGCGTAATGATTAGAAACCCATGCACCGAATGTGTCATTAATGTCAGAATTTAAAGCCGTTGAACGTTTCAAAATCAAACCGCCAGTCTGACCTATCAGATCGACGCGCTCCGACTATAAATAGTGGATGAATTCCCACTAACTTCTCTTTACGCTTGAAACTTCTCGCATTCGATCTCTCTCTCTGAAATCCCTAATCTTCTGCATTTCTCAAATCCTTAAGAACACCATGTCTAGCGATTCCCAGAACCACTCCGGCGAGCAATACGATGACAATCGCTCCGATGTAAATCCTCCATCTCCTGCTGAGCAGGAATATCAGGAGACTTCTACAAAGTCTCAAGAACAAACCTATGGTCAACATGACCAATCTGTTCCCAAGGTCAGCATGCCTCGTGAAAACCCTCAAGCTGACCAACCAACTTCATCAAAGAAGAGGAAGGAGAAAAAGAATGAAAAACCTAAGGAAAGGACGTTCTCCCAAGTCCTAAAGAACGCCAAAAATCTCAAAGTATTCCATTGCCGCTGGTTTTCTAAGAGCTTTGTAGAAGCTGAGAAACCTTTCTACTAGTGGATCTCAAAGAACGGATGGACTACTCTCTTCTCTCTCCCTGGAACAACCTACCCGCAGTTGGTAAAAGAATTCTACACTAACCTCAAAGTGGACAACGATGACTGTGATTATATGGTCACTACAGTCAAAAACAAGAAGTTCACCATCACTCCTTCTTATCTCACTACTTTGCTAAAACTGAAGGAAGAAGGATTAAAACTCCAGTGCACAAACGACTACACTCACGTGAAGTACAAAACTGAGTTCTGTAAACCGAAAAATCACAAGGGAGAAATCGCCAGTACGTGTATGGGCCAGCATCAAAGCAAGCCCACTATATCCTGACTAATTTCTTGTTTCCCAAGGTCAACGCCTTCTCCTCAGCCTCAAACTTTGAGCTGTGCTTCATCTGGCATATGCTGAACTATAAGCCGCTCAATATGCCCGTCTTCCTCATCGGGGCTTTCCAACGCAGCACCGGGATCCTCAGGATGGGTTCCCTTATCACCAAGATCCTTCAGGATCACGAGGTTAGCCTACAGGAGGAAATTGACATAGAGGGCACTGAGATCACCTCAGGAATCCTACTCGCGCTGGCCCACAGTCAGCCCATTAAGCCTAAGAAAGGGAAGGGAGTTGTGATTGAAGAAGATGCTACTGAGGATAATATAGTTGAAGAAGCAGATGCTGAGGTAACCAAGAAAGGAAAGAAAGTTATGGTTGAAAAAGCACCGGTTGTGCGAACCAGAAAAGATCGAAAAGAGGAAAGCTGACCAATCCTCAATCCCTCAAACCAAAGACATTAACATAGCTCCAAAAAAGATCAGGTTAGTGGTTGGTACGAAGAAAGCTGATCATGCTGAGCCAGCTCAAGGGGAACCTAAGTCAGCCGAAGGAAATAAGAAGAGAGCTGAGCCTGAGGAAGAAAGTGAGAAAACACCAGATCAGCCTCTAAAGAGGAAGAAAAACTCTGGGTTGAAGCCCATTGATGCTAACCCACTTGACTTTGTAATTACAAAGGAATCACACTTCGTGCGAAGTTAAGAAATTGATTTAGAAAAGACTTCGTGTGATCAGGAGGAAGAACTGGACCATACTGAGGAACAGTCTCATGCTGATAAACTGGGGTCTGCTGAGCTGAGCAACACAGCTGCTGCTGAGCAAGCTAATGAAGAAGGAGCTAAGTCTCCAGTGAAGGATAAGGTTGAAGAGAATCTTTACATTGACTTAGGACTCAACTTCTCCTCTGATCACTTGACTCTCCTACTGCTGACCCTTTTCCTCCAATCAAAACTTCAAAGGGCAGTGCAGACAAGCGGTTTAAGAGAAAGGCTCTAAAGCCCAGCGTGATAGATCTGCTGGATGAATCACCTTTAAGGGACCCAATCACAGACCTAACTGGGCTCCAGTTTCAATTCTTCACCACCATCACCGAGCCCACTCCAGACCAAGTAAAAGAAAAACAAGCCTCTGTTTCTCAGGCTGAGGAACAAGCCTCTAAGGGTTCCATTTCTGCCGACACTTCTGCTCATCCTTCCACTGAGCAAGTGCTCGATGTCCCCGCTGCTCAACCCAAAGAGTTAGTAAAGGAAACTCCACCTGCTCAAGACAGTGCTGAGTTGCCTCAGCCTCAAAGCTCTACTCAACTTCAGACTGACACTGAGCAGGTTAATAACTCTGCTGATCAAACTCTTCCTACTCTTGTCAAGCAGACAGAAATCTAGTCAGCTCTTGCTGCTGGCCTAAATAAAAATACAGCTGCTGACCAAGCTGGCACCTCCACTTTCGGGCAGCACCAAACACCTCCTCCATCCGGTGTTGACAACAATACGGCCCCTGAGCATAACACTGATGATTCCTACATTTATCTGAATGCTTCTGAGTCTGGAAGAAAAATCATCCACTCAGCTCACGCTCTACTTCAAGATATTCATCAGTCTCACGCCGATGCTGCTGGGTCTATTCCTACTGAGCCCACTCAATTTTCCTCAGTCACGCAACTTTTGACCGAACTCAATGGTCTAAAGGAGCTGATGAGTGTAATGACTTCTCTAGTCTCGCAGTAGCCCAAGAAAGAATTCATAATGAAGCTGGCTGAACTCTAGCTGATGATGGTGAATCATATGAACTCCATCGAAGGAAAACTTAATGCCTTATCAGCTACGAACTCAACATCTGCAACCTCTGATGAGGTCAATCAACTTTTCTCCCAGCTGTCCTCCAAGCTGACCGGGGCTCGTGACCTTATCTCATCCTCCTCTCAATGCTCCATAAAATAAATCGGTGAGGCTATACGCCTACTCAACTTGAGCAAAGAGGAAATGGACACTGACCAGGTCAAGACCAATGAAATTCTGCACTGCACCAAGTCAACCCTTGCGCATGTTCGGCACATTAATGTTCAACGTCAGTCGTATGATACTGCGATGCTCAAGATGTACCATCAATCTTATACGCGAATGACGGACTCAATCACTTGGATCGGAAAGTCGCTTGAGTACCTACTCAGCATGCTCAGTGCCAATATCAAGATCCCTGCTTCGAGTATGGCTGATGGCGTGCAAGTGTTTAAAGGTCTTAGAGAAAGTACGGGTCATATGCAACATTATTCCTCTATCTTGACTCGTGTTGTTCAACAAGGGTAGTTCCTTGCTCCACTCCTTCAATCGAATGATGCTGGCAAAACGGGGGAGAAAGAACAAGCTAAGCAAGCTGCTGGAACTCAGCAGAAACTGGGGGAGAAATCTAAGGATAAACAGCCAGCTGCCGGAACTCAACAGAAGCCTCCTGGCTCAACTTCTGCTGTCCCGAGCACCCACACTCAACAACAACGAACAGCCCAAACCAAACCCAAGTCAAATCAAGTTCAAGCCAATATCAAGAAATAGAACTAGCAATAGTCTATAGTCTTTACTTGTAACTTATATTTTTACGGCGTGTTCTTGTTCAGCTGAGTAATTCAATATATAAGCATCTTTTTATCCAAACTGATTATATTTATGCGATGCTTACTTGCTGTGTTTATATGCTGATTGAACACATGACCACTCATTGAACAACAAATTAAAACTTGTGAACATAAAGATTAAACAAGTAAATCATACCCAGTACACCCCAACCTTGATAGATAAATCCAACTCTGATACCTAAACTTAACGTAATATCTCTGATACCTAAAATAGATAAGTATCAAAACTGAGTAATGACCACATGTTCCAAGTATTGACCTTCTTCGGAAGCTGACCTTAGGCTCTTTTCGATTAAATCTTAGAAGGTTTAGAGTTGAACTAAGTCAACAGATGCAACCCTTACGGGGGAGTAATCTCAGAAGAATAAGAGGTCATCAATCATGAGGGATGCTCAACACTGAGTTCCTTGATTAAATACTTTTGCCAACATCAAAATGGGGGAGTTTGTTGAAACACCTTTCCACATGATTTTGACTTAACAAAATTATTTAAGTTAATACCATGATTAAGACAATTAAATTTAAGTTCTTTGGTTTAATTGTACTAATATGTTTGTTCAATGTTGAGTAAGTAAACTGACTAGAATAGGAACAAAAAGTTCATGAAAGAAAGACAGAACACAGTCAGCATAAGCAAATCACACAGCTTGTGCCGAGTAGAATGTAACTCAGCCCCGTTAAAAGAAAAGTCTTCTTCAGAATAACGCTTGAAGGCGAAGCCGACCGAAGAAGCTGAGTAGAATGTAACTCAGCCCAGATAAAGAAAAAGATTGAAGGCAAAGCCGATCTAATCAAGGTGTGTACTCGTCAGGACAGCGGCAATGATCCGTTGACTAGAAGACAATGTCCAACAGATCTCTGCAACAAATCAGAAGTCTCGGAAATATGATCAAAGACCTTTTCGAGACGCATGGACCGTCTGGCGTTTGGCAAGAAGACAAACCTGGCGCTAGAAGACGAACCTGGTACAAGAAGACGAAACTGGCAAGCCTGCCTCCTGCGCAAATCAGAAGACAGGATTGGCCTGCAGCTCTGGAAGCTGACCACATGATGACAAAGATGACCGTTCAACACACAACGACTATTTGGAATTCAAATCATTGAAGTCCAGAAATCATTATAAATAGACAAGTTCATCATTTGGATCATTTGTCGAATATACACATACAACTACAAAGAGACAGAAAAAGCAAATCTTCACAAGAGTGAAAATCCAAAATAGAAGCTATCTAAAAACAAAAAAGCAAGCTCTTACACCCAATTCCAATCATTGTGTAAAAGTCTAGAGTGAATTTGTATTCATCTAAAGTGTTCTTCGTTTTGAGAGAACAATTTTGTATCAATTGTAAAGGTTAGAAGAGTGGTGCTGAGTACTCGGTTATAGTACTCAGTGGTAGAGAAATTCTGGATACTCGGTTATAGTATTCAGTGGCAGATAGGATTGAGTAGACGAATAGAGGACGGTACTCTTGCATACTCAGTTGCTATTGTAAATGGTTTATGCTCTACCTTTAAAGAGCTCAGTAGTGGATTGAAAAAGCCCGGAGGATTCTGGGGGCTAGACGTAGGCGGTGAGGCCGAACCAGGATAAGTCTGCTGAGTAATCTCTAACCTTATCTCTTGATATATATGTATATGTATGTGTTGCTTGCTTAAATTACTCAGTAAATAATTTGTACAAGCCGGCGCTGAGTAATCAGAGTGCTGAGTTGGAAGCTGACCTAAAGTTTTATTTCCCAACTCACAATTGAAACAGCTCTAGACAATGTCTAATTAAAGCTGTCTCACACTTCACTTAGCCCTGCTGACCTAAAGCTGAGTTAAATTATCAAACATAGAATTAAGTCAGCATTAATAAGTGAAAAAGTTATATTAGTTCCTAACCCCCCCTTGGAACTAATCCTATTAAGTTACACGGGACCAACAAAGCCTTGTCGCAATAAAAATCTAATCACATCTAAACTAGCAGTCAAACTAGGGATGTAAACGGGGCGAGGCAGGGCGGGGATTTGGTTTCCCATCCCCGTCCCCGCCTAAACGGGGATTCCCCATCCTCGTCCCCGCCAACTAAATAGGGACAAAAACTGTCCCCGTCCCCGCCCCACGGGGATCCTCGCGGGTACGGGGAATCCCCGTTTACCCATTTAGTACAAAATTATCAATTATAAATTCAAAATCACCTAAAAATTGAAATTTACCAATACCATATTCATAATTCCATTTAAAAAAATACCAAATCACACAATCACCTAAAAATACCAACAAAATTATCCATAATTCATAACTCCATAATTACCTAAAAATACCAACAAAATTATCCACAATTCCATTAAAAAGAAGTACCAAATTACATAAAAAAAACATTCCTTCATAACTTCATTTTTTCTTAATCATTCCCGTTCATTCTTCAAGATTGACTTTCGGTTGTAATTGTTGATACCTAACATTAAAAGATTTATAAATGAAAATTAGAAACTACTATATAATAAAACAATACAATTAACTTAAAATTAGTACTTCGTAAATAAATTACCGCTTCATCCGGGTCTTCATTATCAATCAATTGATTATATTGAGCAAGAACATCCGTACTCAGACGAGTACCTAAAAAAACAATAAGATAGAGATTTTAATTCAAATTAATCATCATTTTGCAAAGAATAAAATAACACGAAAAGAAAAGAAATTGTTTTAGTTATTTTCAATACCTTTATATTCGCTCCATAACCAATTTTGGGTGCACATCAATGCCTCTATCATATCCGGTTTAAGTTTGCTTCGATGATCACTAACAACCCTTCCACTTGTGCTAAACGCAGACTCTGAAGCCACGATGGATATAGGAATAGCTAATATATCTCTAGCAATTAATTGCAATATAGGATACTTAAAAGCTTGTTTCCACCAACCCAATATATCGAAATCCTTAGACTTTCTAGGTATCAAACTCTCTTCTAAGTACGAGTCTAATTCAGACTTAACAAAATTATCCCCATCTGAATCATTATCAAGAAACTGCTCATACGGTTCTGGTTGATAGTATTCCTCAATAGGTGGAAGAATATTGGAAGACTTAGACTCAAAACATGAATTACTAGCATTATCCATCTTGACTCGACTAGCATATTCAACAATCAAATCATCACAAATATCTCTAACCTTTTTAATCCTAAGTTTTGCCTCTTCCTCACCATACAAGATAGGATAATAATACTTCATCAATTTTAGCTTATACCTAGGATCCAACAATATTGCAACACCCATAACACCATGTATTTCATCCCAATACTTGTCAAACTTTGTAATCATTTTGGAAGCCATAACCTCAAAATACACTACACCACAAGTCATCCATCCATTAAGTGCTACTTTAATGTCACATATCTTAGGAAAAAACAAATTTGTAGTTGGATAGTTTGTCCCGAAAAATATTTCAGTGACAACATAAAACAAGTGTAATTTCTTACACATTTCCTGGGCAATATCCCACTCTTCCTCTGACGGGAGACTCTTATATTGAGGATCTTTAAATTACAAACGCTCAAATGCATCTCTATATGGAAGAACAGACCTAAGCATCAAATATGTAGAATTCCACCTAGTGCTACAATCTATGGCTAACTTTTTAGTCAAGGGAATTTTCAATTGACGCAAAGCTTCTTCAAATTTCTCAACTCTTTTAGGTCCACCATTCCAATAAACAACAGAATCACAAATTTTTTCAATGCATTCATGAATATGTTTCAACCCATCTTTCACAATCAAATTTAGAATATGAGCACAACACCGCATATGCAACAATGACCCTTTCAACAACAAATGTTTCTTTGATAAGTTATCTAAGACCAACTTTATCAATGAATCATTTGTAGTACAATTATCTACTGTCAATGTAGATAATTTGTTATCAAGATTCCAATCCATTAAGGTTTTAGTAAGCACATTACATAACACAACAGCAGTATGTGGAGTTATCACATAAGCAAACCTAATCAAGTAAATAATAAGCAAACTTAATATCGACAATCCAAAAATATTAACCAATAAACAAGTTTCATAATATAAATTTACCTGATAATTTGGCTCTGTAAACTCCATGAATCATCAACATAATGTGCTGTAACAACCATGTAACCTTTCTTTTGATTACTAGTCCACAAATCAGTTGTAATGGCAACTCTATTGTTGTTACTCTCAAATAACTTCATCATTTTGGATTTCTCAAACTCATACAACTTCATGACATCAGATTTAGCTGTAGTACGAGATGGCATCTTGAAGCATGGTTGAAGAGAACTTACAAAGTCTCTAAACGGCTCATATTCAGTTACCATGAATGGTAGCTCATTCATGATAATTAATTTAGCCAACTTAATTCTAGAAACCTCTTGATCAAAGACAATTCCGCTCCCGAGCATTGTTTTGCCACCACTATCTGTGCCAATTTTCAAAATTTCTTGTTTGATATCTTTTGACTTTTTTCGTGGACATCTTTTGAGATGTTCATGCAAATGATTTGTCCCGTCATTTGTTGATCCTCCAAGTTTCTTCTTACAATGATGACATACTGCTTTGACTTTGCCATCAATGGTTTTAAGATCGAAATCATTCCATACAACGGATGTACGAGCTCTTTTGGATCCCAACTTTACGTGTGGCTCCGTTGCATCATATGATTCTATTGGTTTTGAAGATGCGGTTGGGTTTGAAGATGACGTTGCTTGTGTCACACTCAAAGGTTCATTTTGCTCCATGGATTTATCAATATCTTGATTATGGGAAAGCTAGTCTAATAACTGTTGACTAACGTCATCAACTGATTTCATTTTAACACATACAAAAAAAAAACAAGTCATAGAATTAAAATTCTAAGGAACACTTTGAACCTTTATTGAAAATATATTCCATAGAGTAAAACATATTACATGCCATCCATCACCACATCAAAACCATCTCATGAGCTGTCATAAACTTTAGAAAGTAGGAGCATTCATTATTTCATAAATCTTTTTACTCAAAAATAGTTAAAAGGAGCAAAAGTACTGTTCTTGACAATTAGAAACTTAATGTTGAAATGAAATAACACAGTATACCAAAATCAAAACCATCAAGTATCTCATCATGCATTTTGCTTATTTTTTTTAATAAATTAATAAAAAATACATGTATAACAGCATAAACCCACAACCTCACATTCTATTGTATTGTATTACCACTCAGTTATAGTATAAGAAACACTTAATTAAATATTATTTTTCTTGTGTACTGAACATTATACTATTTGACCCACCAGGTTTAATTAGCAAAATTCCCACCAAAACATCAATCAAATGCATAATCATAAGTTAACAGTAGTTTTATAAATTAATATAAATTAACAACAAATTATATAATACCACATGTAGTTTTATTAGAATAATTTACAAAAGAAAACAAAAATCAAAGTTAAGGACTGGAGAAACCGCTTAACTGAAAAACCATGCCAAATAACAGTAAAAGACACTCACACAAACAAAGTGTAGGCGGCGAGAGGTGTAGGCGGCAGTCGAGAAGCCGCTTCCTGTTTACGGCGCCGTGAGAAGTGCAGTCACTAGAGATACGAATGGCGGTGCGAGGTCGAGGTGGTGGTGCGAGGTCGAGGTGGCGTCGTGCGGTGTGCGAGGTGGAGGTTGGCAGCGGCGATGGAGTGGAAGATAAAATAAAACCCTATATTTTATGGAAAGAGGCAGAGAAGATAATGGGTAAAGAGAAAGCAGGAGATAATCATAAGGAATCGTGATTTTAGGTTAACAAAAGAAAATAATTAATTTTGAAAAAATTATAATATTTAAATTTTTTAATATTTTTTAATTAATTAGTGAATGGTTGATAAGAAATAGAATTGGTTCAGATGGTTAAGACGTTTGGTTGTGTATCAATTGGTCAGAGGTTCAATCCTCCTCATTCACATTTTAAGTATATATTTTTCAATTTCATATCTAAACGGGGTTTAAACGGGGAATCCCCGTCAGGGCATTACGGGTACGGGGATCCCCGCGGGCCGGGGATACCATCTCCCGTACCTGCCTACGGGGACCATATTGGTGGTCCCTGTCCCCGTCCCTGCCAAAAAACGGGGCGGGGCCCGGGTACCGGTATTCCCCGCCCCAGTTGCATCCCTAAGTCAACGCACATGATAATCAAATTCAACCTCTTAGATATAGTACGGATAAAATAATCTTTTTATAAATAAATATAATAATATAACTAAAGTTAATATATTATATTTTTTATTATATTTTTTATTAGTAAAAAAGGAGGAAGTGACACCTCAGCTCCATCGTTACTGTTTTAAATTATATATAGAATATAAATATGCAGAGAATTAGAGGGATTTTAGGGATTAATTTAAATTATGCAGAACTTTTAGATATAGATATACAGAAAATTAGAGAGATTTTAGGGATTAATTTAAATTATGTAAAACTTTTAGATATAGATATGCAGAGAATTAGAGAGATTTTAGGGATTAATTTAAATTCTGTAGAACTCTTAGATATAGTACAGATAAAATAATCTTTTTATAAATAAATATAATAATATAACTCAAGTTAATATATTATATTTTATATTATATTTTTTATCAGTAAAAAAGGAGGGAGTGACACCTCAGCTCCATCGTTACTGTTTTATATTATATATAGATTTCATATCTAAACGGGGTTTAAACGGGGAATCCCCGTAAGGGCATTATGGGTACGGGTACGGGGATCCCCGCGGGGTGGGGATACCATCTCCCGTACCCGCCTACGGGGACCATATTGGTCCCCGTCCCCGTCCCTGCCAAAAAACAGGGCGGGGCCCCGACGGGTACCGGTATTCTCCGTCCCAGTTGCATCCCTAAGTCAACGCACATGATAATCAAATTCAATTTGACTTTGCTTTGACAATGAATGAGATACACTTTGTCTTTGGTTTCTATATGCTTCAATAACTCCACCAACATGTTTAATAAATTTTAAGTATATATTTTTCAATTTCATATCTAAACGGGGTTTAAACGGGGAATCCCCGTCGGGGCATTACGGGTACGGGGATCCTCGCGGGGCGGGGATACCATTTCCCGTACCCGCCTACGGGGACCATATTGGTCCCCGTCCCTGCCAAAAAATGGGACGGGGCCCCAACGGGTACCGGTATTTCCCGCCCTAGTTGCATCCCTAAGTCAACGCACGTGATAATCAAATTCAACCTCTTGACTTTGCTTTGACAATGAATGAGATACACTTTGTCTTTGGTTTCTATATGCTTCAATAACTCCACCAACATGTTTAATAAATTTTTCATTGGCTTTTTTCCAATTGTAAAATCCTTTGGCATTAAATACTTCATCTTTATAGCGGCTGACATTAGGTGGCTTGAATAGAAAACAACAAAAACAATAAGCGACATCATTCGATATGCTATATTTTAACCAATCATACTTGTCAAACCATTCAACTCTAAAACCCCTTTTAGATGGACCAAATTGACGTTGAGGAAATGTATGCCCAAATGGTCGACAATGACCTCTAGATATGTACTCTCTTCGAACACGATCCCTAAGGTTAACATCAAATTCTTCAATCTATTTTCTTAGTCCAGGATCACTAACTATATCATTTAAGTTAAACTCAACACTAGGATTTGAATTGAGAAGTATTTATGCATTAGGACTACTACTGCTAGATAATTCATCAATCCAATATCGTGCTCTTTTAAACACAAATTTGTCCATTAACCTACATAAATGAATAATGCCAAATCAATTCAATCAATAATGGCAAATCAATTCAATCATTTTGTCCATTAACCTAAAATCAAGAATAAACTATCAATCAATATTCAATCAATTTATCCATTAACCTAAAATTAAGAATAACCTAAAATTAAGAACAAACTATCAATCAATATTCAATCAATTTGTCCATTAATCTAAAATTAAGAATAACCTAAAATTAAGAATAAACTATCAATCAATATCCATTAACTTAAAATTAAAATTAAAGGACAAAAGTTAAACTAACCTGAAATTGGAGATGGTGTTGTTTTGTTGGATTGGAGATGGATGGTGGCCGGTCGGCCGGAGAAGGAAGATGGCCGGAGAGGAGGGGTGTCGCGTCGCTTGCTGGAGGAGAGGAGGGGCATCGTCGCGTCGCTTGCTGCTGAAGGAGAGGAGAGTGGCGTAGCGTCTACTGCGTCTGTTGTCTTGTCAATCAAAATGCACGACTCCTGCGTCTGCTGCTTCTGTTTTATAAATTAAAAAGCATAAACCAAAACGACGTCGTTTTGGTAAATTTTTTTTTCCCCGGATGAGGGTTGGGGAGGGGGGGGGGGGGCAAATGCCCCCTTTGACCCCCCCTAAATCTGTCCCTACTTGGGGGGCTAATTTTAGCCGTGCGATTAGGAGTGTTTTTTCAAAATCCAGCCCATTAGGGCAGGGTAATTTTTTTAACCTCTGGCACATTAAAGTATCGTCGTTTGATGTGATGGTGAAAACATTAAAAGTGCTAAACTTGAAAAGTGTAAACATATTTAATTTTTTATAAGTTAAATGTTAGTTTCTAAAAAAATGATAACATTTTTACTTTTTTTATTTTTGGTTTTTATTTTTTTATATTTTTCATAAATTAAAAATTAAGTTATTTGAGTCTCATAAACAATTAATTTATTTAATAGAAAAGATATAATAAAAATGAGTTCAAAAGTGTTATAAAAATAAAAAATCCATTAAAATTAATTAATAATTGTAATATAATTTTATAATTATTGAAAAAAAGGTTAAAATTTATAAAATAAAATGAGATTAGTGAGAATTGAACCAACTTTTAAATGAAAACATCAACATTAAACCATCTCACTTATTTTAAAATGTTGGAATAATACCACTTTTTTTTTTATATAAAATAAAATGAGATTAGTGAGAATTGAACCAACTTTTAAATGAAAACATCAACATTAAACCATCTCACCTATTTTAAAATGTTGGAATAATACCACCTTTTTTTTTTTTTTTTTGAATCAGGAATAATACCACTTAGAATGTATATAAACCAATATTGGAGGGAGCTACAAGGAGCAGAACTACTAGTACTCAAGGGTGGTGGAGCCATTGGCCGGAGGGCTCTGCCCCCGGCTTAAAGCTGGCTCTGCCCCCGAAGGTTAATATTGAATGTATTTTATCCATAAATTATAAAAGGCATAATACATCAGTTCCTTTAAACTTTGATTGCCTCATGAACTAAATGGTATCTCATTAGTCCCTAAACTTTCTTAAACTGTCACGATTAAGTCTCAAAATCTATAAAAATGCCATAAATATATACAAAGCAAAAAAAATTAATTTGTTTTAAAAACTTAAATCATGAATTAGAGCTTTATTTTTTAAGTTTTGATTTTTTTTTTTTTACAAATTTAGACAAATTGTAATGTATATCACTTTAAACAAATTCATGGGACAAATGGATCACCGTAAACAAGTCACGAGGCTAATAGATAACTTTAAACAAATTCAGATGACCAATATGTTATTTTAAACAAGTTGAGGGCTAATAAGACGCTATATAAGTTCATTGGGTCAATCAAGGTTTTTGTACAATTTCATGGGCTTTTGATGTATTAAGCCATTATACAATGTAATGTTAGAGAAGGACGGTTCTACCCTTTTATCATGCCAATATTTCCAAACCTTCACCAACTTCAAAAACCCTAAAACTTCCACGTCAGTAATTTGAAACTTGGCGCTGTCCAAGCGGTTAGGGTTTAAGCAAAGCCTGAGGCAACACCTTCCAGTATTCACAATTGGACCTGGTTTCTGATTCTTTTTCTTCAATAAAGTTTGTATTTCTTCACTTGCGCAATAAAGAATCAAGGAACCATGGCTACCAGTATAGCCTCTCAATTGGAAGCAATTCGAGCCGTCGTGCACATTGATTCGGAGCCCCGAAAACGACCCATCACTAGCCCCTCCATTCTATTCGATCCCAAAGAGGCTGCCGATATCGATGTAGATACCATTCTTACTGTTGCAATTTCAGGTTGGGAAATTTATTAATTTAATATAATTTCTAATGCATTGAATGTACTTCTCCCAGCTACTAAATTCAAAATTTTTGAATCCCGTTGCTTGTGTAAGCAAATTTCAGTTAGTATTTGTTAATTTTTTCACTTTGGTTTCAGGTCTAGAGGTTCTTATGAGTGTGGATGAACGCTTCGGAAACTATAGCAATGACCTCTTCAGTCATAAAAGCAAAGATATGAACAGGGAATTGATGCGTCCAGAGGAAAATAACCGTATTGATGCAACCATCAGTTCATACTTAAGGTTACTCTCGGGGCATCTTCAACTACCAGCTTCCCATAAGACACTTGAGTATTTGATACGCAGATACAAGTAATGACTTTTTTGGTTCTTATTAATTCTTTTACTGATTCTGTAAATTCTCATCTATGTGTAAAATGACAACGATTGGTATTTCAGGATACATATATACAATGCTGAGGATTTCATTTTATGTGCCTTGCCTTATCATGACACTCATGCATTTGTTCGGATAGTTCAGTTAATTGACCTAAGGTAATATGGTTCCTTGTATGTATATTAATTCAAGATAGAACTACAAGATATGGTCGTGCTTTCAACAACATTATTAATGTTATTTACTCGTGGTGCAGAAATAGCAAATGGAAGTTTTTGGAAGGCATTAAAGTCTCAGGTGCACCACTTCCTAGAAATGTTGTGGTGCAGCAATGCAATCGTGATATGGGAGTTTTAGAGGCTCTGTGCAACTATGTGAGTTTCATTTTGTTATTAACCTTCTTTCGTTACTATCTTGGCAGTAATTGTAAAAGATGTTGAATTTGTTTGTTGCAGGCGTCTCCAACAAAGAAGTTTCAACCTTCGAGAACTGTCATCAGCTTCTGTACGGCAGTTGTTATTGAAGCTCTGGGTTCTATGACTGTTGTTAAAAGTGATGTTGTGAAGAGAATTCTTCCCTTTTTAGTTTCTGGAATTCAGCCTGTTGCCAAAAGAAGTTCAGATCACAAGGTGAAGTGTAGAAGTTGCTCACATTTGTAGATGCACTCAAATGCCTATCATCTCTTAATTTGATTTTCAGTTTGTGAAGTGTGAACTTGGTCCTATGCAGGCTGGTGCTTTGATGATTGTTTGTTTGCTAGCAAATAAAGTCTCCTTGGATCCTAAGCTTGTTAAAAGTTTGATTCGGACTATTTCTGAGATGGCACGGGAAGATGCAAAAGATGCGACTGATCTGCAGTGGTTTCGGCTATCAGTTATGGCACTAATTAACCTTGTTCAGGTACTACCTTACGAATCAAATTTGCAGCTGATTTTCTGTTTGGTTATGCTTCCATCTATTTGTTGCATTTGCTTTTCTTATTCATGCAGCTTCTATCTCAATTTCTGTATTTATTTTTCTGGAAAAATGGATGTGATGTCAATTCTCTTCACCATTTCTCATAATTGTTCTGATCTGTTATCGTCATTTTAAATGATAATTTTACATTTCTCATCACATAAAAGGGTGTTTCTGAACCATAAAGTCTTTGCAATCTAATGATGTAAAGTAAATCTTTGCTTGTCAACTGCAACTAGTTTTGAAGTGCTAATGCATAATTTTTCTATTGTTCTTTTTTTTTTTTGAATTTTCTGTTATTACCAATGTACTTATTTCATTTTGCAAAAATTCCATCAGTTGCAATCCGTAGATGTGTTCCCGAAGAAAGCTTTGGAGATTGTGACGGAGACTAAGTAAGAATCCAATTACCTTGCATGTTTGAACAATTACAGAACTGAGGTGATAGTATTTGCTGCTTGTCATTTCTGATTTTTTTTTTTTATCTGTAGGGATCTTGCTGGGGTTCTTTTAGAGCTTTCCCAGGAATTCAATATCGATAAATTCCTTTCTTTGCTTCTGGAATCTCTGGTTGATAACAGGTATTGATTGTATTTTTGTTTCCAATTTCCAATTAACTTGTTGACATACTTTGTTCTGATTCATAATCCAGGATTCATTTTTACTTCTGTTTTTGTTTTTTGGCAGTTCTTCTGATGAAGGAAGTTTCTGTACTTTGATATCCATAATGGAGACAATTCCAGTGAAGCATTTGGTTGAACATGTTGTCTCTAAGCTCCTCTCGTCTTGCATAAAAATGGCACAGAGAAATGAAAATTCAGTGCCATCTGAATCAGGTGTGTTATTAACACTTTCTGCTTAGAGTTTGGTTTTACTGCATAGATTATCTGGTAACTCCTGTATGTGTATTTATCTTGCCATTAAATTTGAGTTTCCTACATAACATATTGATACCTGTTTATCATTTGCTTGAAGTGATGTAGAGCATCTGTATGCCATTAATGGGGTTTTCTATTACGTTTTTATGGTGTGGTTTTTTGCTAAACACCTATTTATTGTAATTATGGAGCATTCTGCTTTCTGTGTTTTATACCATTTCTTTTTTTAGGCAGCTGGGCAAAGAAGATTTTGATGGTTGCTAATGAGAAATATCCAACTGAATTTCATCATGGAGTTCACAACTTCATGAAGGTCTGTTGGGTCACTTTAGCATGTCATGCACTTACAGTCTCTCCTTCTCACACTCTCTTTCTCTCTCATACATCTCTCTCTCTCTCTATTTTATAGGATTCCAGAGGTCAATCCAAGAAAGATGATGCAGCTCTCGAAACTTTATGTAAGATGTTGGACGGGAACTTGGATTTGTCAATGTCTACATCAGATTCCAAAATTTGGCTTGCTCTACACCATCCAAGGGTATTATCTACTGTCACCTTGAGTATTCAGTTACATCTGGAAGGATTTTATGTATGTATTTTGTCAAGTCTCCTTATGGCCTTTTGATTTTAAACAGGCTGATATTCGACGTGCTACATTGTCTGGTTTGAAGATGTCTAGCATAATGAATAACTCAGATTTTGATTCTCAGGTAATATTTGCTGCATCATTTTGTTTTCTATATTTTTTCTGGTTATCAAATATTTGGAATGTGGGTAAATTGATGGTTTGCAGAAATTCTAATATAATTGCGTAATTACTATTATTAGTTTGCACTATCAACAACTTGCCAATAACTCTGCTGCTTGTCCTTTAAGAAATCGGATAGATTTGATGCTTGTTTTTGTTGTATTTGCTGCAATTTGTGTTCAGGTTATGGTTTATTTTGCTTTATGGTTTGAAATGTTACTTTTATATTTAGTTGCTATGAATTGCTTCCTTCTCCCTTTAAGCTTGAAGTGATATGGTGCATTTTATGTGTTCTTTTCCTATCCGAGAATCATTTTGTTTGGTTATCTTGGTGCCACAAGTTCATTTCTTGAACTCGAGCCTCCTTTTTTCTAAGAGGGTGAAGTTTCTTATGGCTGGCTGACCATTAAAGTTGCATGCTATTATTTCTGTTTCAAACTTATTTAACTTGCTTTTGAGTCTCATTTATAACTCCTTTATAATTATTTTTTTCTTTGAAATATTGGATAGCTGGTTCAGAAGTGGAATCCGCAGGCTGATATGCTAGTCAATTCTTTTCGGTTGATTTTGTTAAGATTCTGGAGCTTAACTTGTCAAAACTGTGTTGTTTGTCATATGCAATTCATCATGTGAAGTGAATTGTTTTAACTTATTTGAGTACTTGAGTGGCAGTTCTATGCATGTCCTTGATTTTCACATATCAGCTTATAGCTAATTCTTCAATAATTTGTACAGTTCTCCTTTGTTATTTTGTGATGAAAGAGGATTATGGAAACCATTTATTAATCTATTGAAACACAAATAATATACCAGAATAGGATCCAAGAGATGAGTATGTAAGAAAAAGGACTCTTTGTAACGTAATGAGGGAGAGATGCATGCATCTGTTAATGCGCTAATCACTTAGGTACACCTGAATCATCTCTGCTTACACAGAATAATCGTATCAAATAGAGAGAAAGAGAATGTGTGAGAAGGAGAGAGTGCAAGTGCTTGACATGCTAAAGTGAGCTAACAGATGAAATTCAGTTGGATATTTCTCATTAGCAATAAATAGAGGATGAGCAAAAACCACGCATAATCACATAATAAAAAGTCCAGTAGCATCAGTTTCAATATGTTATGTGGGAAACTCAAATTTAGCCTTTACTACTTGTAATCAGAATATAGGGAAGTCGAGAGAAATCTCAATGTCTTGATTATGGAAAAGATGCAAGTATTTATACAGAAAAAATAGAGAAGATAGAACCTAATTGGGACAAAAGTAAATAATAATTAATACCTTTTGTGACCCCTGTAGCTATTCACATTGTATATTCACATACATATATTGACCATTCACATTGTATGTTCACACTCCCCTCAAGCTGGAACATAGATATTTGTCATACCCAACTTGTTACAAATATAGTTTACCCGAACCCCATTTAAGGCCTTACTGAAAATATCTCCAAATTGTTCATTAGTTTTGATGTAGGATATGGAGATGATGTTTTCTTCTAGCTTCTCACGAACAAAATGGCAGTCTACTTCAATATGTTTGGTACGTTCATGGAACATAGGGTTGGAGAGTAGTGATTTTGAATCCAAGTTCATATAATAGATGACGAATCCACGTACTCTCACAAACTGATTGAGACATTGCTCGATATTCAAATTCTACACTAGAGCCAGACACATTAGCCAGTAGTGGATCTCCTATCATCCTTGTCTTGTGTCTAGTCTGCATCGGGGAAACATTCAATCTTAGTGAACGAATCAGAAAAACAGTCAACTTGGGTATGACCATGATTCTTGTAAAACAATCCTTGTCCAAGAGTTCCTTTCAAGTAACATACAATCTGTTCAAGAGCAGTCCAATGATCAATGGTGGGGGAAGACATAAACTGTCACTATAAGATAATTCAACTTTCCCACCAAGTGCCTATATCTTCTAGGATCTTGAAATTGCACTCTTTCCGATTTGAGATGCGAATTCAGCATCATAGTGCATGGCTTAGCTCTAGATTTTTCTGTTTCTGATAATCAGTCAATGACATATTTTCTTTGAGACAAAAAGATTCCTTTCTTGCTCCTTTGACATCTCAATTTCTAAGAAGTATTTTAGAGCTCCCAAATCCTTGGTACAAAAATGACCATGAAAAAAGGTTTCTAGAGATGAGATACCTGAAATGTCATTCTATGTAATAACAATATCATCTACATAGAAGATAAGAAGAATGATACCCGGTGCAGAGTGTCTATAGAAAATAGAGTGATCATACTTGCACTTCTTCATCCCAAACGTTTCAACTGATTGGCTAAACTTCACAAACCATGCTCGAGGACTTTGTTTCAACCCATACAAAAGATTTTCGAAGACGACAAACTTTACCATACTCCCCCTGAGCAACAAACCCAGGTGGTTGCTCCATGGAAACTTCTTCTTGAAGATCCCATGTGAGAACGCATTTTTGATATCCAACTGATGTGATGGCCAAATAGAACAAGCCGCCATTGAGATAAAAAGGAGAACAGAAGTCATCTTAGCCACTGGAGAGAAAGTGTCCGAATAATCAACTCCATAAGTCTGAGCATAGCCTTTTGCAACAAGGCGAGCCTTGAAACATGCAACTTAACCGTCATAATTGACTTTCACAGCAAACACCCATCGACATCCAACAAATTTCTTTCCAACCGAAAAATCTACCAAATCCCAAGTACCATTAGCATCCAAAGCTTTCATTTTGTTTACAATTGCATGGTGCCAGTCCGATGTGATAAGGCCTTCGATACAGATTTAGGAACAGTAGTAGACTCAAGTGAAGCAATAAAAGAAATTGAAGGAGAGGATAATTTATCATAGGAAACAAAAGCAGAAATATGTGCATGATCGTTTACCTTTACGAAGAGCAATTGGAAGGTCATCACTCTCCTTGTGGGACTTGGATGTTGGATCTGATGGTAAAACAACCAGAGACGAGTATTGGATTAGAAGCAGGAGGTCTAGATGGCTGTGAGAGCCGAGACTGAGGAATTGTGTCGATTTGATAAACCAACACATTATTCATATCCGTATCTAAAGTGGATGTATTAGAAGGTAGGGAATAAAAGGGAAGACGCTCCATAAATGTGGCATCAGAAGACACAAGGTACTTATTGAGTTTCGGAAACGATACCCTTTTTGAAGACGTGAGTAACCAAGGAAGACACATTTGAGCGCTTTAGGATCAAGTTTAGTGACTTGTGGTCGAACATCTCGAACAAAGCAAGTACTTTTGAAGATTCGTGGTGACACATGAAATAATTGTTTATTTGGAAAGAAAATACTATAATGAGTCTCACTTTGTAAGATAGAGGAGGGCATGCGGTTTATCAGAAAACACGCACACGCAGTCAAGATAGCATCGGTCCAAAAGTGTTTAGGAACATGTGTTTGGAACAAAAGAGCTCTAGTTGTTTCAAGTAGATGACAATTCTTTCGTTCAGCTACACCGTTTTGAGATGGTGTATCAACACATGAAGATTGGTGAAGTATACCATTCTGGAGCATAAAAGTTTGAAAAGGTCCAGAAAAGTATTCTTTAGCATTGTCACTCCGGAGGCTAAGAACCGAAACATTAAATTGTGTTTTAATCTCGGTACCAAAAGTAGTTGAGTGAATAATTCAGAACGATTATTCATTAAAAATAACCAAGTAGTTCGAGAATAATCATCAACAAAAGTCACAAAATATCTCTAACCAAATTTAGACATAACCGGACATGGATCCCATACATCAGAATGAACTAATTCAAATGGAAATTAGACCTTTCATTGAATCATGGAGAGGAAGACAATCGATGATATTTTGCAAACTGACAAGACTAGCAATCTAAACGAGACAAATTTTGAAATTGAGGACACAATTTCTTCAGAAGAGGTAAAGATAGATGTCCTAACTGACAATGCTCATCAAAAGGAGTGGATGCACTAGAACAAACAATGGGTCTTCTAACAGTAGTATCCAGTACGTAGAGACCTCTTGATTCCCGTCCACTACCTATAATATGCTTTGTCACCATATACTGAGACAAGAAAAAAATGAGATGGAACAGTTTAGAGAACGAGTTAGCTCACTCACAAAAATCAAATTGAAAGAAAAATCAGGTACATTAAGGACATATGAAAGAGACATTGAAGGTGTGAGGTTAATAGTGCTAGAACCAATAATAGAAGAATGAGTTCCATCAGCCATGTTAACGTTAGAAGGAAAAATACGAAAGTGAGAAGAGAATAGTTTGGAATTACAGTGGCACCAGAATCAATGACCCATTTGGAAGATGAAGAGAGAAGGCATGTATTGGAGTTACCTGAATTGGCAATGTCAATAATAGACGAAGAAGTACGCTGTGAGGCCAATGTTTCCTGATACTTGGCATATTCTTCTGCAAATGAGCAAATTTATTTCTTTGTTCCTTGTTCTTGAGTTTCTGACAAGTGCGCTTGGTATGACCAGGTTCATGACAATAGAAACACACAACAGCTCGTGTTCCCGTCTCTTAGTTTTTATTGTCTCGAGTAATGCCCTTAGTCGGACCTTTATAGGAGGGGTCAGACCCATTCTTGTGACTGACAAGTGCACTAGAGGCAGGAATAACCAGAGGAGCTGAAAGAACACGAGTAAGAGCCTCATGAGGGTCTGGAATATCAGCGCCGGAAAGAATTTGAGAACACCTTCAAATACCGAGCCAAGTGCACATAAATATCTGAGAAAACATTTGGTCTCGTTGAGTTTGCATCACTTTGATATCAGTATTCAACATTGCTCTACAGTACCAACTCTTTCAACTGTTAAAAAATTTGCATGAGTTGCATATAGTTGGCCTGAGCAGGTTGACCATGTCGCTCAGTGGTTTAGAATGATTTATAGATATCATAAATTCGTGAGACATTACCCTTACCAGAGTATAAAAATTGCAAGAAATCCATGAGTTCTTTGACATACTCATAGTGTTGAACCATGCCAATAGTGGTTGTATCAATCGAATTTTTAATCTGAATAAATGAACAAACGGGCATCGTCCTCCATCCAATCTTCATCATGCGTTTTTGGATCATGCTACTCTTCCTGATACTGCGAAGATAAATCTTGACAGTTTTGGACCAATCCATATAATTCAAGCCATTCAATTTGTGTTCGGTGATTTTTTGAGATACCAAAATTATACTAGTAACCACTGCAGCAACAAAAGTTTCTCCCTTTTTGTTTGACATAATGACAGCAAAATGAATAGAAAATCCCAAAACAAACAGACTGCTCAAAGAAAGTCCCAAACTTTAGTCCCAACTCAAGGATTCCCAAATATACGCCAAAGGTGCAAATATCAAAAGTCAGAGTAACCAGCAGCCACGCAAATTCCTCGCCGATACAGGTCAGAGAACTTCGACATGAAATGGAAAAACTGCAGAAACCGAAAACTGACCGAATATATGAACCGGAGAAGACAAGTCGCTGCCAGAAAAGGCAACCGGAGATCGTGACGTTGGTGGACGCGCTGGCGCGTGAGAGAGGAGCGAAAAGTGCAGACGGTGCTTGAGCCTCACGCGCTGCAGTATTGGTCGTCGGAGTTTCACGGACAGGCTGATCGGCGCATGGCGGTGAGACAAAGGGAAGCGTCACACTTCAAACGCTGTAATGTTTGCTCTCAAGGACAGACAGAGGCGAACCAGAATGAAAAAAAAATATGTTAAAGGCCCAAGACTGCTCAGTGGGGCATCTCTGATACCATGTAATCAGAATATAGGGAAGTTGAGAGAAATCTCAATATCTTGATTATGGAAAAGATACAAGTATTTATATAGAGAAAATAAAACCTAACTGGGACAAAAACTAAATACTAATTAATACCTATACTGACTCCTTTGTATATTCACATACATATGTTACCATTCACATTGTATGTTAACATATATTCTCACTACTCATAAGGGCAAATACCTCTTTAATGATAATAGCCTACTTTGATAATTTGTAACCTTAGATTTACATCTTTTCCATTATTTTGAGAAAGTGCTTCTAGGTGTGGAATATTCTGATTCTTCATTTTTGTATTGTTTTTCTTGTGGAATATTCTGATTCTTTATTTTTGTCTTGTTTATCTTTTGATGGACCTGTTCTACAGAAGCTTGTTACTATACGAGATGCAATATTGTCCCAGCTTCATGATGAGGACTTAAAAGTTGTTCAAGCAGCACTATCACTTGAGGGATTGTCTGAAATAGTAAATGCTTCTGATCTACTGAAAGCACTGGCTAGTGCGCTCAAAAGATGCAGTACCGCACCAAAGTCAAGTGAGTGTAACTAGTTTTGCATGTTTTTCCTTTGTATATTCGGATATTCTACATGGTCATTTATTAGTATTGGTTTTCACTTAAGAAACTTAGCTATCTGGTTTAGATCGAAGTTGAAACAATTGTAATTAAACTTTTATAATTGCGAATCTAGCTCTATTTGTACTTTAATTCGTTCACTTCTGATTTGCTTCCTGTATCTTCAGGCTCATCAGATAAATATATGCTGGCTGGTGATGTGGCTACCTCAATCCTGAAGATTGCCATCTCAAGATTTAATGATCAGGCTGAGTATATGGAGGAATTTGCTACCATGATATTTCCGTTTCTCCTAATTTTGCCTAAGGTCTCTGGATGTAGCGCTATGTCTAAGTTGTGGTTTTGGTGCCAATCAAGACAATCTAGATGATTGTTTCTATTCTCATTGGTTTGTATTTGTTCTTTGCTGCTGCATGCAGACTCAGAGACTAAACTTGAAGATTTTGGAATTAGCAAAGAAAATGAACTGGAAAATGTACAAAAATCTAAAGGATATACCCACTGAAGAAATGGTATTTCTTTTCATTTGTTTTTCCCCCGAATCTCTTAATACCCTGTCCCGTGTCTTTCCTTGGATGACTTTTCCCCATAAGCTTTGCTTCATGTCAGTATTCATTTCAAAACCTGTGAAAATAATTAGTTACTTTTTTTAGTTTTCAATTTGGATGTACTTGTGTAGCTTTCACCTGAATCATGATTAAAAATTTTTTGTTACTGCAAAGAGCAAGAATATTTTGTTAACCTTATCTTGAGATGCAAGTTTAATGTCATTAGCATAGTGCATTGGTTCACTCTTATATTGCCTAATGTGTCTTTCAAGGTGTTTAATATCTTGACCCATTGTGGAAATTTTGTTAAATGAAGTGTCGGCTACTACTCATCATTGTTCTTCATAATGCTTTCATTGAATTTTATCTTTTAAGTTTCCAGCCTTTTTTTTCCTGATTCTATATTAGCTAAATATCTTTGAAATTGTGATCTGAAGTTTATGCAGAAATTAGAACCTGAAATCATAGTTGCAGTTAATGCAAAGATTGTTAGCAGCTTGGCAGAAACACTGACAACAAACCCTGATGATTGTACGTCTTGGCTTATCAAGAGCTGCAAGGACTCTAGTTTCTCAAAAACACTTTTCTTCTTGGTTGTGATGCAATCATTTATAAATGCAAAGAATGGTATTTTTCTACTCCGAAATTAGATTTTTCTTTCTTGCATCCTTATTGTTGTACTTGTATGTAATGTTGAGAAAGGGTAAGCCTATTGTGAGATGTGGCTGAAATCTAAGGCTTGCCCCTAGAATAAGCAACTTTACTAGGTTGAAGTGAGTGACAGTCAACAGAGGTAAAACTTTTTATTGGCTAGGTGTGAACCTGTTGATGGATAGGCAAGAAGGTAGACCCTGCTAGTTGTCAATTCCATCTATCTGTCAGGATTAAGATTTCTGACAGTAGGAAATAGGGCATTTGAGTTTATGGAAGAGAGAAGAAGAGAGAAACAGAGGATTAGGAAGAAGAGAGGAGAATAGAGAGAGAAGAAGAATAGAAGGAAAGGAAAATTGTTATTAACTCATTTGATAGTCTCCGCGTACAAAAGCATGACCTCTAAATAGAGATGAGGTCAGTAACGGTTTCAAGTACAGCTGGCTATCTATCCCACTACAGTCCAAAATAGCTAACAACTTAGGGAATTATAACTTTCTAATTAGCAATACAATAATAATAAGGAATAGAAATAACAGAATAACTACTCAAAAGGAACCTGAATTACATATTTAGTCCCTGCTTCTGCGTATATGTGACACTATCCCCTTTTCAAGTAATGGTCATCTTAACTGAATTCACAACCTGTGTCCGTTAGAATCTTGTTTCAATGCATTGAAAGTGAAACACATTGAGCAGTGCCAAAATCTGGTATTAATGCATCAGAGTTCTTGCATCTGCAGAATTGCATGCTGGGGATACTTATGTTTCCAACTTCTACATGTTCCCTCCCACCTTATTCTGAGGCATCCCTTCTCTCCCTCGTCTCCTTTTTACTTATATAGAAGTACTGAATATCCATTAATTTCTGATAGAGAGGCTTCAAATGGCATAATAAGAAAATTATCACAGGGGTATAGGTAAAAAATAAAAATATGCAAGAACATAGAATAGGTCCACAAATTGAAGGATATAATTCACTGTACGGGCCAGTATATTTCTGTTCTTACGAATTAATGTGGCATATGTGAGCACTGATTGAACCAGAATGCTACTAAGCCAAGGCGGTCTATTCTAGAGGGAGTTTCAGGAACATGAATGAGGAGCAGGGTAAAGTAAGGGCAGTTAGTTATGATGAGTTGGCACAAGGACAGTAAGTTGTCAAGGGTATTGGTGGTATTAAGGAGCTATTTGTTAGCGGGAAGGAAGGGGAGTACAGCAAGGAATACTTTTCGTTTATCCTCTTTCAGAGAAATGTCTCTGCTCTAGCAGTAGAGAGGGATGCATAATTTTTGAGGAAGTTATCTATTAGACTTTCTTTGTTATTTCTCGACTCTTGTTATTTTCTGGTACTTCCAGAGTTGCTGCTATCGCTCTTCTTCTCAGTGTTAGAGAGGGTTCATTTCAATAAAGAATCTATCTCCATGGCCTATTCTGTTTTGATATTTTAGTTTCTGTCAATATGCATAAGAGTTGGGTTTCATTTTTTACGAAATGGCCTTTTTTATATGTTTATGTATTCTGCACATGTGTTTTTATTACTTAATTTGGGTTCGGGCTTGTGACATCGGCTGCTTTTGCAATATTATGATTGTCCTTTGTCAAATGAATATTTCATCAATTAAATTTCTTTCTATCAATTTGATTTCTTTTGCTCATGACCTCAGCATGTGCTTGCCTTAGGCCTGGGCTCCGTCATTCATTTGCACTTTCTTGTGCCTTGCTCATTTAGCACTTAGCAGCTATGATCTTTGTTAGCTGTTTGCTGCTCCACTTTTACCCTTCTATTCGACTATTTTCTTTGACCCATCAACTTTTCCATCTACCTATTTCTAAAGCTTAATTTATGACATTTGTAATTCGTTATAATTATTGCAAAAATGGTTATAGAAATCACATCAATCTGATTGTGGGAGGATCTCAATATTCTTTGGGTTGAGAGCATCTCAAATTCTTAGGTGAGTTGGGTACTGCAGTCCACTAGTGTCCTGACACTTTGAAGCTGTTATGTTCTTGATATATGCTGATGATACCCCACCTTTATTGTATTATGCTTGATTTACTTTTTTCTATTTGGATGTTTGCATTTCTATTGATTGTGCAGCTATTTACTGATAGACCATGATGAGACTGTTTTGATTTTCTTTTTTCATGACAGAGAGCAGGCAATTTTTTGCTATTTTTGAAGCATGCTTTCCTGTTCTGAAGACGGAGTGGAAGGTTTTTGAGTCTGCTGCTGATGTTTTCCAGAATGAGGTTACATTCCGACTATGAATTTGTGTTGCCTTCTTTCACACTTGTCCTCAAAATTTTAAATGTTGCCTCTCCCAATGGTTGGCAGTTTAATAAAGTGATGATTCAGTGGGAATGCCAAAGATTCCTACATCAGCTGGTTGGAAAGGATATCAATGCATTAAATGCAAATATTCTAATTTGTCTATTTTGGAGGCTACTAGAGGCATTTATATCAATGGCAGCTCCAGATGCCTTTCTGGTCGGTGACTTTAATGTGCATCTTGTTTCTTTGTTACAATTCTTCCTTTTTTCCATTACTGATTGCTGGTGGGAATTTGACTTGTGTTTTCAGGAGGATAATGGAAACTGGGTAGTCAACAGACTTAGGGATCTGTTTGTCTTCTTTTCTGCCTCTCAGTGGAAACACGTTTTCAAGGAACACCTTCATTACCTTGTTTCAAAATGCAGGGTCTCTCCTATTGATTTTCTTTCTGGTTTTTTCACAGAAGAAGGTGCTTAATTGCTCATTTATTTATACTTGTATGTTTTATCTAACATAATCCTTCCTATATAGAGGATATATTGCAATCTTAGTTATTAAAGATGGATGGGGCACTAAGGCAGGCGCGCCTCTGTCCAACACAAAGTGCACTAAAATAATGAAGTTATATAAAATCATAAATGATAATATTTAAAATATAAAAAATGATAAAGTCTAAACTCAAAATGCAATAAACACTAAATCATATTCTTAATTATAAATTATAACATGCAATAAACCCCATATTCTAAAAGTTCAAGTGTTCAACTAAACATTAGAATAGCTACTTATCATCAAAGTCTTCTTCAAGGATCTAATCCTCTTCATACTCATCTACAAAGTTAGTCTCTTCCAAGTTTTTCTTTCTTTCTTGTTTATTTTGGACACTAGATGTGTCTAATCCAATGGTAGAGACTAAATTTTTTCTAGAAAACACCGCAAAGAACCCATGTGACATATAGGCAGGCCTCTTATAACCATGTTCAGGCACACAAAGGCGTGCTTTGCTGTTGCCTTAGTGACAGCACGTTCTTTTGGGTGTGCTAAGGCACTCAACCTAGTGTCTGGTGAGCTTGGAGCCTTAGGTGTGCCTTTAACAACTTTGATTCCGGTCTGTGGATATGAGGTAATTAACACATTAGCTGAGAGCTGCTCACATATAAGTACTGGATGAACACAAAAAAACATGTTCTGTTGATCGCCATTCTTTTCTTTGATGGATAAGGGGAGATAGATTGGATATCGATGATGAGTTTCTGATTTAACTCTTATTCGATATCTTTTCTATTGATTGTATTGCAATAATAAAGGATGTAACATTTATTCATTTTCTTCTCAAGTGTTGCATACGACCCCTGTTTAAAAAATTATTAAACCTTTTGAGTTTGTTTGTATAATATAAAATATTGAATGGACTTAAATTGGATATCTTCTAAAATGTTGCTGAATTGATAACAGATAGAAACTTTGCATTGTTTTCAATCATATTTGTTACTATTATTGTGCCATTACTCTTGCTATAGAGATGAAGTTATCATGGATTGATGTGGTGGTCTGAAGTGATATAGATACTTTCTTGTTGGCTTTTTACAATTAGTATTACTCTTATGGTAGGGGTATCAAGCTGTAAGTAACACATTTGTCTGCTAGTCTTTAGCTTCCTTTTTGCACTGCTTATCCATTCTATTAAGTGCTTTTCGTTTTATCTTTGACCTGATTTATCTTTTTCTTGACTTTTCTGTAAACATATTTTTCTGCAGGAACTCTGCAAGAAACTATTAATCTGATTTGCTCTAACTGGCTTGCAGATACTTATGTCTTTGCATGATTTTACAGATATTCCGGTTGCTGTCCAAGTTGAGAGTCTTCACTGTCTTGCATTTCTTTGTCTGGAGCCTGATGATCGAATGCTGCTTCAACTTCTGGCTAATTTCCCATCACTTCTTGTTCCACTTGCCTGTGGTAGCCAGGTTTAATAATTCAGAAATTTTCTTCATCATGCTTTCCTATATTTTTATTCCTTATTCTGCTGATCACATTTAAGCTCTTGCTAATTTTTCTAGTATATAGTCTTGGTCTAATTCCCTGATATTATTTGTTCAGGACATAAGAACCGCTGCCATGGATTGCGTTGAAGGACTCTATACTCTTTCCCGTCGTGTTGACTATATGAGCAAGAGAAATGGTATGCTGTCATCTAGATAAAATTGGATGTGCTAAAGATATGATTCATCTTGGAAAAACTTTTTCTTAGATATAATCTGACAAGATGAATGACAGGGAACAATGCAAATTGGAGTCATTTTCTTGATGAACTGTTGAGCTTGTTCGTGCAACATAGAACAGCTATATTATCAGATAAGAACTTTCTTCCTTCATTATTGGCCTCTTTGCTGGGCTCACCTTGTGGAGGTCTTCTCGTGCCGCAAAATGTTGAACAGAGGTATTGTCGAGCACAGTAGTCATTTCCTTTGTCCATTAATGTTGAAATTAGCTTTTATTGTTCATTTCCTGGGTCATTTCTCAAGTACTCCTATGCTATAAATATCAGCAAATCAGGCTTTCTTTTAGCAATTTCTTTTTTTACTAAATATGAACTTGATGATCGTCATGGAACCGTTTGAACTAAAAGCTCAAGCTGATAGTTAATAGTCCATTTCATATTAATATCTGACACACACCCACACGCGAATGCCACTGGGCTTGAAGCGTGCACAACACAGGCCCATATTACCATGTCCTGCAATTAAATCAACAAATGGGGCTGTCAGGAATCGAACCCTAGCCCACTTGGTCAAACTGGCTCTGATACCATGTCATGGAACCGTTTGAACTAAAAGCTCAAGCTGATAGTTAATGGTCCATTTCATATTAATATCTGACAATGATTTTGAAAATGTGGCGATATAGTGGGTGGTATTGAATAAGCGTATTCATATCACTGATTGCAGTTTGCGATTAAGTCTTATTTGTGTTGATTACTGAATTATGAACTTGTAAGGTGGTCTGATATGTTTCAGTTTGTCTTTATGACCGTTACTGAGATTTCTATTCATGATGTTGCTGACTTCCGATTTTCAGATTTGATCAATCCACAAAGCAAAGCATTTTCTCCTTCATCTTGGGATATGCTCTTCAGCTTTCTGAAGTTGGAAAGGTTTGCCCCTTCGCTCTCTTAGAGTCTTTAGCTTCCAGGTTCTTTTAGGGTATAACATTCTTGCGCAAATAGAGGAGAAAACTTATGCATTCGTGAGATCTAATTTTAACTATCATTCTTGTTAGTAATAGATATTTTGAACGGAATAAAAGTTGATTGGATGAGTGTTTGTGGCAGCTCATGATTATATCTTTGCTCAAAGGATTGGGCAACGCGATGCTGCGTCTTAAAGATGTTGAAATGTATTTGGCTCAACTGTTGGAAAGACGGAAACAACTCCATTTTAAGGGAGATAAGTCGATCCAGAAATTATCCAAAACTGAAATCAAGATCTTGTGCCTTTTACTGGAGGTAGTAAATGGATGTAAATTTAAGGATTTTTTTAACTTTCATCATTGTTACATTCATCTCGCAGTATTGCTTCAGTCTAAATCCATTGTTTGGTCTGTACTAGATCTGTTCTATGCCACCTTCTTCATTTGACGGCTGTATTTTTGAAGATCATTTGTTAAAGGCTTTGCAAGTAAGGAACTAATTGCCACTTACTTTCTTTCAATTTTCTGTAGATATGATTTTGTTTTCCATACTTCATCTTTTCTTTTCTATTGATATTTCTTTCAGTTGGATGGATTCTCTTCAGAAGAATCTGCTGTTGTGGAACCTTGCATTATTGTTTTACAGAAGTTAACTGACCAGTTATATGCTCAATTGACAATTGAGAAACAGGTTAGCTTTAACTTGTATATTATTTATCGTATGAAACATTTGTGTGCAACTATGGATGTACTTATGTCTTTAAAAGTGTTACTGGAAGTGGTTCAGTTTATACAATTTCAGGTTCTATATGCATAACTGGTACAAAAAACTACAAGTAATTGTGGTTTTTATTGGCTGTGAGGTTCTTCATTTGCCTGATCATTCTTGGCTAATTCTTCATTTTTATATTCTTTTTCTTGTTTCTTGCAGGGGTTTCTGTTTCATGAGCTTGTATTGCTGTTCCAGAATGCTAATGGTGATGTCCACAATGAAACCAGAGAAGCCCTGTTGCGTTTGAATGTTAGCTTTGCTTTCTCAGCCTGTTTCCAATTTTGATTCTCTTCCTTTATTAGATATTTTATCAGAATGTATTGGATTAAGCTAGTTGTTTGTTGATCAGGCCTGTAGTAGAATTGATGAATGCTTTACATAATTTTGTGCCAAGAACACTGCTTCTTTGTTAGGTCCTTTCTTCCCTGAACTCATTGTGAGCTCTGTGAGATATTGATTCAAGTCTCTCTTTGGACAAATTTCTTTTAGTTAAAAAAATGTAGGATTGAAAATTGCTGTGTGTGAAAGTACATTGTAGTTGTAATAGAGATTTATGGCGCACAGGCTTTTCTCTGAAGCTCTAGTGAGTGGTTTAGTCAGATAATGTCATTTTTTGATGGGTATGCATCATGGGCATGGGATGTAATTTAGCTAGTCCGTTTTTACAAATATGAATTGTTTATAAAAGATTTAACAGTTCCTTGCAAAAATTCTTTAAGGGGAATATCTATGGTAGGTTCTTGGGAACATGATTGTGCATATGGGCCTTAAATTGACTCCTTCACTTCATATTTATCTGTTACTTTGACAGCTCTACATGACTCATTGTCTTGCTTGTTGACATTCATAGCTTATTGGAGATTCCTGGTGTGAAATGTTTGCCGTAATTTTCATTATTTGAACTGTATTGCATGATTATCATTGGATCTCATTTTCTGAGACTTGTTTGGTAACGTCCTGGATGATGCAGATTACTCCTTCTACTGTAGCACAGACCCTTGATTTTATATTAAAACAAGATAGCTGTGAAACTAGTTCAACATATGGGAAAAGGAAAAAGAAATCAATAGCCCATCAAGCATCCAACTCAGACCATGGTGCGGTTTATAAAGGAGATACTATGTTACTTTCACTCAGTTCCTTGCTTGACATATTGCTACTGAAGAAAGACATGGCTAACAGGTTCATTTTCACTGATTAGTCTCAACTCTTAAATTTTTTTATCTTATACGTTGGTCCTATATGCAACTAGTGTGTCTGTTTTCTCACTGTATGGAATTATATTGCTATAGGGAAACTCTTATCAGGCCTTTGTTTGAGCTTCTTGGGAATTTTTTTTCGGATGAGTTGGAACTTACCCATGATAAGAAGTGGATCCATGCTTCATCTGGTCTTTCTCGGGCCATGTCTGGTTCTGCGCATTATGTCCCACAGGCACTCTTATTAGTATTGGAAGAAATAATTGCTGCATTTGTAAATTCTGTCCCACCAAAGGTATGCGACCCTTTTATGTATTTTGGTCTCATCTGATTTCATGTGTATTTCTTCTAGTTCGGTCTAACTGATTTTCATCCCAGGAAGATGTAACAAATAAAATAGACATCAAATTGCTGGTCAAGTGTGCCCGTGTCGCTAAGGATGGAGTCACACGCAACCATGTATTCTCACTTTTATCATCAATAGCGAAGGTTGTTCCAAACAAGATATTGGAACATATAGTTGATATACTTTCGGTTATTGGAGAATCAACTGTCATCCAGGTTTGTGAAATCTACTTGCCTTGTACAGATAATTGTGTGCTCATTTTGTCTTGTGATGAGTGCGTGAACTTCTAAGTGGTATCCTTGCAATTGTAAGCATTGGTTCTCTGCTTTGATAGAGTGACTTCTAGTTTTGGATATTTTAATATTCTTGTACAGATAGTTTGATATAAATGTCAACAAGGTAGTCCCTTGCTGAGCAGGGAAACCCACTATTTGGCACTGATTACTCTTATTTTTCTGGTGTCCTGTGACATAACTAGATTGATAGCTACTCGGAACATGTGTTTGAGGATCTCGTATCTGCTGTTATTCCCTGTTGGCTGGCTAAGAAAGAAAACACCGAGGAGTTACTCCAGGTAAACTGTTAGCTTAACCTTATGTGTCAAACACCTGTTCTATTGCAAGTTGGTTTCTTTGAAACTGATTTTCTAATTGGCTATTTTTGCAGATTTTTGTGAATATATTGCCCTCGGTGGCTGAGCATAGGAGGCTGTCAATTGTTGTATTTCTTTTGAGGTATTATCCGTTACAATTTCTTGATTTGCGATGTGTCTTCTATCTTCTGCTTAATTCAGGTGCTTCTTACAGGACATTGGGGGAATGTAATAGCTTAGCCACATTGCTGGTTCTCCTTTTTCGTTCCTTAGTGTTGAGGAAAGGAGAATCATACCTTGGTGGTGCACATACTTTGGATGATCTTACGTCTTCTATAAAGAGAGAATGGGAGTATGCCTTTTCTGTGCAGATATGTGACCAATATTCATGCATGATATGGCTTCCATCTGTTGTTAAGCTGGTTCAACTTATAGCAGCTGGCGGTTTATGCCAAAAACTGTTTATGGAATCACTATTTGCCATGGATTTCATTTTACACAAATTGCAAGGTCCAGAATTCATGTTCAAGGTTGAATCGAGTGAAGATTGTGATAGCATCCAGGTGCGAGTGATTTGTTTTGAATATTTTTGCTTCAATGAGAATTGCTATTTTTGAATTTCAAATTGGTGGTGTGGGTTTGAGAATTTACATGTTATTTCTGTTTTTACTATTGTATAAAAATTTGTTTCTCATGCTTGAGCATTGAATTAAGAACTTGTCAATGATCTCTAGAGAAATCCAGATCATGGTTTTCCTGATGATATATATGTTAAATGATTTTGTCTAAAGATTCCATAAATGTCTTAAACCTGTCTGGTTATTCGGAAGAACATTTTCTATTTTCTGCATGTTGTGTTGGAGAATCTATAGTTTGAGCAATTAATGTGGGGTGTCTAACAAAGAGGCTTTGGGTATTTGGTCTCTAACAGCTATCCTTTCTAGTGCTGTTGAAGTCATCTCTTCAATTTTGTTTGTAATACTTTTTATATGTGACTTTTGTTAGTGTGTGAGGTTGTATGGGAGTGTGTGTAAGGTTGTATATGGGAGTGTTAGAACGGCGTTTCCTTATGACAGAAGGGGGTCTCCTTATCAGTAGATGGGTTCCCTTAGATGTGTATAAATAGACGTAAGTTCTGTTGATCTAAATGAGAAATATGCTTTTGCTTTCTTCATAACTTTTTTTTTTGTTTAAATTTAGGTGTTGGTAAAATATTCTAACTTTACTGTTTGTGCTTCCATATACCTCTGTTGTTGGTTTTGTTGGTTTTGTCCGTGAAGTGGCTAAACTAGATAATAATACTGTTGTGCTTTACAGACAACACTTCAAGCACTAATGGAACATGTGGTTAGGCTGTTGCAACTCGTCGACACAAGAAGAAAGCAAATAAGTGTTCCTGATAAAATTCGAAAAAAGTTGAAAGAATGTATAGATGGTCTCTTGAGGAGTACCACAGCACTTATGAGTCCGGTGGCATACTTCAGAGGCATCATCAGTTTGCTTAAGAATTCAGATGGAAATGTGCAAAAGAAGGTATATGCTTCACTAATGCAAACCTATGTTCTTTGAAAACATTTGCTTAAAGATTGTGTTGTGACTTTGATGGACTTGGTAACAATTGATATCTTGAGGTTAGAAATAAAGATATTGAGTAAGTTTATGAATTAGGCATCTTTTTTAGGTAATGCCCCCTTATATTTATCATTGCAAAATCAACCAGGTTAACAAGCAAAAGAAAGTTGAGTTCTGGATTTATGTGCGGTGGAAGTTATGATGTCAGTGGTGTTCTTTTGGTTGGTTTGAAATTCAGCCATCATTCTTTGAGTCTTTTTAATAGTTTTGTTTGCCCAAATTTTTCTGCCTCAGTTCTGACTGAGCAGGTGCAGTTTGGTAGAATTGAAGCTAAAAATTTGACAGTACTTGGCAAGAAAGATAAATTTCTAGGCGTAGACAAGTTATGGATCATCTGAAAATGCACAAGTTTTAGTGTTTTTATAACTCAGTTACTTGAAATTCCTAATGTTTGCCAGTTTGCTTAACGGAATAGTTCTATAATTTTGTTGTACTTTGTGCAATTAGGCTCTTGGACTTCTTTGTGAAAAATTAAGGGACCATGGATCAATGAAAGAGAAGCACAAGGGAAAAAGGGTAAGGAATATAAATTTAAGGAACGATTGGCTTCATATGGATGGGAGCTCTACTGAGTCTTTGCATAAGACATGCTTGGAAATTGTGAGGTTAGTTGATGATACGGAGGATGAAGTTGATTCTTCAGTGAAACTCTCAGCGATTTCAACACTGGAAGTTTTGGCACATGCCTTTTCTTCTGATTATTCTATCTTCAGTGCATGCCTTCCATCTATCACGAAAGCCATAAGCTCATGCAACTTAGCCATCTCTTCTGGTTGCCTTCGGACAACAGGTGCCTTGGTTAATGTTCTTGGACCAAGGGCACTTACTGAGTTGCCTAGAATAATGAAAAATATGATTAAGATATCTCATGAAGTCTCTTCTAGCAGTGGTGATTTTAGCACCTCTGGTGCACTTCCAGCTTCAGAGGAATCTTTGATGCAGTCTATACTTGTTACGTTGGAGGCAGTCGTAGACAAGCTTGGTGGCTTTTTAAATCCATACCTTGAAGAGGTTATAAGAATTATTGTGCTTAGTCCTGAATATACAACTGAATCAAAGCCAAAGCTGAAACTGAAAGCTGATGTAATACGGAGGCTTCTCACTGAGAAAATTCCTGTAAGTCCTTGTAAGCAGCTTGTTTTCACCTTATTAATAATACTCAAGAAATATCATTTTTCTTTCACTTTGTCCAGGTCCGACTTGCTGTGCCACCTTTGCTGAAGATATATTCTGATGCAGTTGAGTCAGGGGATTCAAGTTTGACAATCACTTTCCAAATACTAAAGAGCTTAGTTGGTAACATGGATAGATCATCTGTTAGTGGTTATTATGGAAAGATCTATGAACTGTGCTTACGTGCTCTTGATCTTCGTCGTCAACACCCCATTTCAATTCTGAACATTGATGTTGTAGAAGAAAGTGTCATTGATGCCATGATTTCTCTGACAATGAAACTCACTGAGTCGATGTTCAAACCTCTTTTTATTAGTAGTATTGATTGGGCAGAATCAGATGTTGGAGAAATTTCCAATGAAGGGGGTAAATCCATTGATAGGTCCATTGCCTTATTTCGTCTTGTGAACAAGCTTGCTGAGAATCATAGGTAAGTAAACGTATTGTGTTTAGTTGAAATCTTAGTCTTTTATTAAGCTTAGTATGCCTGAAATGTTTATTAGTGGAAAGGTTATATCGTCTGCCAAATTGTGGTTCTAAATTCTTCTTCTTCTTCTTCTTCTTCTTCTTCTTCTGATTTGAGTATGAACTGATTTTATGTACATGGGATATCTTAAAAGATGTTAAAGATGTGTGCTCAACTATCTTTTTTGGGAACTTTTTTATTTCTTCGTCAACCTTTCAATGAATGGTCTCTAAGGAGATGCTACTGCCAGTTCCAAATGCATTACATTCTTAATCATCTCTAAAGACGCATTGTCAATTGGATTGCATCATTTGTAAATGCAGGTCGCTTTTTGTCCATTACTTCAAGTACTTGCTTGAAGGTTGCGTGATGCACCTTTTGGATGCATCAGATGCAAAAGGTGCTGGTTTGATTCGAAAGAAAAAGAAAGCCAAGATTCAGGAAGCAGGGGGTGATATAAAAGACAAAAACAATGTGTTGTCACTTAAAAGCTGGCACCTGAGAGCACTAGTCATCTCAGCTTTACATAAATGTTTTCTATACGACACTGGGAATCTCAAATTTCTGGATTCTTCAAATTTCCAGGCCAGTAACCTTTGCTTTTTTTTACTTTCTGTTGCATGTATATAGTTGTTAGCCAGCACACATATGTTCATTAAAAAAAAGGGGATTCTTGGACCATGGTTTTATATTTTTCATTATTATTGTCTACTAGTTTGCAACTTTGATCATATTTCATGTGTCTGGAACTACTGATTATGCTACTGCTATAGGATTTTTCTTGCTTGTTCAGTCAATTGTTGAACACTTCATATAGCTAGTTACAAATTTCAGTCAATAGAAATTTGCCAAGTAGATTGATTTTGTTGCTTGATGTGATATGCTTCCTCTAAAGGAATCTTTCCTTGATTTGGTTGTTGGATATCCTAGAATAATTGTTTAGTGTTGAACATTATCTAAGATCTGTATTTAGTATTTACTTATGTGGGGTTCAGCAAGCTACACTGTCGTTTCTTTCACCTATTGATGATCGCTATAATAATATTCTTGTAAACATTGCAAGACAAAGGCAAGTGACTTCTAATTCCTACTGCAACACTTAATACCTTTGTGCCACTTGCTAGAAGAAATGGTTTCACTTTTTTACTATACAGTTGCTAGTAACTGGACACCTGTTCTTTGATATGCAAAAAATTTATAGTACCATAGCAAGTAAACAATGTATTTTGATGACATGTTCTGTTTAGCAGGATTCTTTGTGGCTTTAGTTAGATAGTACAACTTTAGTAGTATTGTTCTTTTCTCTGTCTTATGTGTCCCAATGTTATATGTTCGCGCACTAGAAATTGTCAATTTATGAATTTTCTACTGCAAGTAATTGAAGGTAATAATGGAAAGAAAGAGTCTCAGCTGGTATTTCCTTCTATTTCAATGCATGTGATCACCAATTTTTTACTTTTGAAGCTAATTCTTGATTCTTCTCTTTCCATTATCTTATTGTTGTTTGCTTATTGATTTATGATTTGCATGCTTTTACAGGTTCTGTTAAAGCCCATTGTCTCGCAGCTTGTAATAGAGCCACCAACTTCTCTAGAAGATCATTCAAGCATACCATCTGTTGACGAAGTTGATCAGTTATTGGTCATTTGCATTGGTCAAATGGCTGTTACCTCTGGGACGGACCTTCTATGGAAGCCCTTGAACCATGAGGTAATTTTTGAAAGTTTTACATCTTGTATCTACCTCCTTTCTGTTAATTTCTACCTATTGAAATTGTTGAATCTTTTATATTGGCATGATGGTACACTAAAATGTTATCGTCGTATTTGGGATACATATGTAGCATACACATGATATTGCTGTTTGATAATTAACTCGTTTAACCGGTTTGAGGATTGTCAGACACCCTTTAGGTGGATCCTCTCCCAATTAAAGTTCGTTGTGTACACTAGGACCCGAACTCAAGATCTCTAGCTTAAACAACTTGAAGACCTTACCTATTTAAGCCAACCTTAATTGGTGATGCACATGATAAAAGAAACAAGAGTTAAATATCTCTAACCTTTATTTTATTTTTGGATCCATTATTAACTCAAATATCTACAAGATTGCTTCTCGCAATCATTTATATTCTTTTAAAACACATGATTTCAAATCATTGTTTGAGCCAAGTATTGCTTCTCGCAATCATATATACTTTGTTTTTCGATCAATGCTTGTAAAATTGTTAATAGATGGAATATTATAAATTTTTCTTAGTTAAGGGAAGATAAGATGCTCTGAGTTATTAGTCTTTGGCACCTTCTCTTAACCTATGTTGCACAGAAACTGCACTAATGTAGGGTTTCTGCATTTCGTATCTGTTTCCTTTTACTAGCTATATTTTGAAGGCTAGGTTTAAAAATAACGTTTCCCAGTGCCCATTTCCGTGCAACATAGCTCTTAGCCTTTCTTAGAAATAACGAGTTGAAATACTTGACCTATTTTACTGGCTAAAAGTTGAATGAATAATTATGGATATAAGGTCTGAATCAATCAGGTAGTGAATTAGCTGGTTAACTTGACTAGATGTTGTGCATTGTTTCTTTGAATTCCCAAGCTAAAGAAAAGGCGGGTAATGACTTAACAGTTAGCAACTTCCTGTTGTCTGGTTGTGTATAACAGTCTACATACTCATGCACGTGTGCCCATCCATGATCTTAAATTCTCTCCCTGCTATATGATTGCGTTATTAGAATTCAGACGGACTTGGTGATTGTTGTTTATGTGTGTGAATTTCGTTTAGCATCCTCACTCATTTATGTCCATTGTATTTAATGTCACGTAAACATATTAATTTTCCACACTCCAGGTATTGTTGCAAACACGGAGCGATAAGGTACGGTCTAGGATATTAGGACTGAGAATAGTGAAGAATCTGCTAGATAATCTTAAAGAAGAATATCTGGTATTTTTGCCTGAAACCATACCCTTCCTGGGTGAGCTGCTGGAGGACATGGAACTAGCTGTTAAATCTCTGGCACAGGATATTCTCAAGGAGATGGAAACAATGAGCGGTGAAAGTCTTCGGGAATACCTGCAGTAGTTTCGAATTTTTGATGCCAAATTTTGAGAATCTTGCTGTGATACAGATTAACAAGAGTGAATAGGTGATTGTGTGTTAGTTATTTAGGGGGAAATTGAGAGTTGTAATCTTATATTTTTTTCTAGTAGATATAGGTGAAGTGAAGCAAGCAAACCAACAAAGCTGAAGCTGGAGTTGGCATGAAATGGGATGCTAGCTTTTTGTATTAAAAACACAATCTGCCAGGCATTAATTATTTACATTTATGTACATACATCTTTTTATTTTCTAAAAAATATAAAATTTATAGTCAATTGCAATTACTGTCAGTTGCAAGTATTTCAAAATGCCGTTCGATATAGAAGCTCTTGTCCGATTTTGTTTTGTTTCTATTAATATGAAATTAGCATCTTGAAATATCCTCAAAATGTTCCCGATCAATTGAATGTAAATACATTTTAACTTTAACATAGAAAAATATCAGCAATAAAGAAAGGTCTCTTTTTTGTCCGAAAATATTGTATTTTGGAAGTGGGAAAAAAGGTGAGTGACTAGTGTTTTCAGAAGGGTAAGAATGTAGTAGTTTTTTTAAAAGCTTAAAGGGTAAAATATTCTCACTTTTTTAATATATTTTTTTGGTTGACTAATTGAATTTTTTTTTTGTTATTTTTATACGTAAACAAATATCGGAGAATTAATAGCCAAAAGTATGTTTAGGAATGAATCTAAATATGTAAATTGCGAATAGAACATGCTGAGTCAAATCTTTTTCATGTAAAACCTGTAGGAAGGGCATAATTAAGCAACAAGTTATTATTTTCCGTGCATTCTTATGTGAACCAATGCGTTCAGTTCTGCGTGAACCAATTCGTGGTAAAAGTTTTGCCATATTTTATCATCTCATAAATATAAGTCAACCTTTCACATTCTTCTGTCATAGTTTGAATAAGATTGCGTTGAGTTTGGTTTAGGTCGTAAAAAGTAAGCTGAAGAGCATCTCTCCTAAGGTCTAGTTTTGTAAAAAATTTTTAATGGGATAAGGTGTAAAAATACTCTTAATGTGTATAGCCAAGAGTAACTTTACCATTGCTAAAATAGTGTAATTTTACCTCTAACGTTGGCAGCCAAGAATAATTTAACTCCTAGTGTTGATAAGTTCGGTCAATTGTAGATATCGTTATATAGATATTTTATTTCTTATTCTGTTCAATTGTATATTTGTTGGTTCTAAAAAAATGAGTTCATATTTTTTATGATTTAATAATAGAATTGGAGATTAATATTTTTAAATTCGATGAAATATTTAAATTGTTTTGTGCAACTAGTACGGAATACAATATTAATTTTTTTACACATCGAATCATATGTTTTTTGATCTGTTGATAAGCTGAGGCACATGTGAAGTGTAAGTGATAAAATTCATGACCAAGAAGATAGTTTGATGAATTATTTTTCAAATTGATCTAAGTTATCAATGTGATGGGTAAAATTGCTCTTGACGGCCAACGTTAGGGATACAATTGCACCATTTTAGATGTTAGAGGTAAATTGCTCATATCGGTAAACGTTAGGACTATTTTTGTATTTTATCCTTTTTTCATTAATGAAGCTATTTAATTTCTTTGAAATTTAATGATGTTTGATCATACTAAATATGAATATAGTAGAAATATAATGATTATCCAACTTAAAAAAAGTTGGGGATGCGTATATTTTGCTTCTCGAAGTCGAAACAGGATGAATGTAATTTTTATGTTGTTCCTGAATAAATCCACCTGAAAACTCATATATATAATAAGTCAAGTTAATTAATGAATAACATGCCGAAAACTGTTGAAGAACTACTAGAGTTGCTGGTATGTATGTCTCCTTGATTGTAGAATATATCAGAAACTACTTGTATATAAATATGTGTACTGCTCCTAAAAAGGATATATCATAAGCTACTTATATATAAATATGTATATTGCTCCTAAATAGAATATATCAATATAGTTTCTTAATCAATATGGTATTCCATTAGTTTCTCTATATTGTTATAGATTCAAAGACATAAGCTCAAATGGGACTGAGGCTGTCAAGAAGCCCATCCCCTTTGGGATCTAAAAGCCCCTCACTATCTACACCAACTTACAGCCATCGGCTCACTTAACGGCAACAAAGTAATTTCACCCTTTCGAGATCCCCTATAAAAAGGCACTTTACTCTGTTTTTAGGATAGATTCCACATTATATTTCAGTACTTTTCCTTACAATCTTACTAACTTTAGCATCAATGTGTACTTAGGGGCTCATCCTAGTGTAGGTCAACCTCTGAAGATCAATGACCGAGCTCTTGGGCTAGACCTAACATTTGATACAGTGGGCGTGGATAGGTACTTAGGCAAAATTCAACCTATCTTCTCAACTTGACCAATCGAGCAACCTTCCTTGCAAAAGGTCTTCGCCCCACATGACGGGAGCGCAACCTAGAGTTCTCAGCATGACTCTGGTTAAGCATCCTAAAAGCAGTTCTAACCTCGACGACTTCTCGCCAACCACGAAAGAAGGATCCACGCCCTCCGATGACAATGAAGCCAACAACCATAAAGATATCATTCAACCTGAACACACTACTGTGACTTTTGCAATTGTCCTACAAAAGCTGTGAGAGTCCCCACATCAAGCTGAGGGAGGCTCAATTATAGTTACAACACAAAAACCACCAAATATAGGAGTACCTGATGAGGGAGCGGTCCCCCACACCAAATGTGAGAGACAACAGCCCCTTACGGAGACCCCGACAACAATGCCAATAGTGAAAAAACCAAGGCGCGTGATGGACCTAACCCAGACCAACAACAAATGAATCTTGGTATGGCCATTTCAAAAGATCCTCGATAAAAGGATCCTCGAAGGTATGGTAGGCTATCAAAAACTTTCCCATACTCTTTTCTCCCAGAGAGTAATAGACACACCATTCCCCCCTACATTAGAATACACCTCGACTACCTCACTGCATCGGACTTGAAAATCCTAATGAACACTATGATGTTTTCATGAGTATGGTGCAATTATACACCCAGGACGTCACGGTCATGTGTAAGATATTTTCTAGTATTCTAATAAGGACAACTTATGGGAGCTACATGGAACTACCAACGAGATCGATCAATACATTCAAACATTTGAAGGACTTGTTTGTAGTCTGATTTGTTAGGGGCAGTGAAAGCTAGAAGAATTAGTACTGACTTATATGATATCCCCCACCGAGCATTTGCATGACTACCTAACTAAATTCCATAAGATGGCATCCTCATGAAAACAGTTAACCTGAAAGTCGCCATTGATGCCCTAGCAAAAGGTACTAAATGTGAACCCCTACGTCAAAAATGTTACATTGATACTCCTTGCAACTTTGAGGAATTAATGTTATAGGTTAAAGCATCGTCAAGTACGATGACAATAAATTCCCTGTAAACTACGTGGAAAGCAATATGGATATAAGACTAAAAATTAGTCATAATATAGAGAAAGGAAAGAGCAAGTCAGTAAGGACGTCTGCCAGAGGCGACGACACATTTGGAGACCATTTGCATAAGAAGATAATAAATATAGAAACTCGAAAACTAGAGCTATACATATAGCTGAGAATGAGCGTTACATCGAGGCACCACCTCGAGAAGTGTAGAGCACAAGTCAAAGGCCTAAATGTACACAACGAAGCATAGACACTCCTTAAGAAGTATACACAATGCTAATAAACTTCTCTATCTAGCCACTCTCTTTACCTCCTTGCCATGAGGCCTTAGTGGATTCCGTAATTGTCAATCATTTCCTAGTCCATAAGATCATGGTAGACATAGGTAGCTCAGTTAACTTACTGACCACTCGAGCACTAGGCCAACTAGAGATATCCCGTAAGCGCCTACAGGGAAACACATACCCTTTTGACTTTCTGACATAGAAGTCCCTGTGGTAGGAATGACAGAGCTCCAGGCTGTCTTCAAGGACATTAAGCGGAAGCAAGCATTCAAAGCTGATTTGGTAATGGCGGACATAGTGCTCGATAACAACGATTACAATGCCATTATTGGCAGACCTATACTCACTAAAGCTGATGTGACCATTAACATACGTAAATTCACCATGTCCATCCCTTGTAATAATATCATCATAATAGTCAGAGATAGAAAGAAGGCTCAAAAGGTACACTGGGCATCTCTAGACCAAAAGCAGACATAGGCAATCGAAACATTGTAGACACTAGAGGAGAAAAGAGGCTTTGACCCCAACCACTGGAAGGGACATATACATTCTATTTGAGGGAAGATTGACAGTTGAAAATGGACAGACATCTACCTGATTCCTTGAAAAAAGATATAAAGATGACCCTGTAGGATTCAAAGACGTGTTTGCAGACTCCCACACACATCAAAGGGATAGCTCTAGAAAATATGACCCACAACCTAAATGTGGATAAAAAAAGCCCAGCTAATTAAAGGTTTTAGGTTTATACGCTTAAATTGATATTAGAACATATGGTGGTTTTGTGTTCATCATGTTGTTGCAAACTTTCACTTGGACCATATTGTGTTATAAATCAATAAAATGTTTTTGATCTTTAAATTAAATTGTTGGTGAAACTGAGTTATTTGTTTGTGCTATGTGTTTCTTAAAAGCCAGGTTCTTAAAATGTAGCTAAATTTTCGATGATCTTAAGACTTATTTAGAATTCACGGACCCTAATGTTCATTTTCACTTCTACTCGGCCTATATGTCATTTATATAATTTTCTAATTGCTGCAATTCTATCGGTGTTTACAGTTTACATAAATTATATTTTTTAATTAATGCTATTGTTTTTTTTTTTTTTTTGCAATGATAGCAGACTCGAACCGGACCGGTAGGACTGGGAACCGGCTAGAAAACCAGTACGAACCACTCTAGTATGTTGAATCCTCAACAAATCAGAAAGACCTGGGTTAAATCGGGAGCAGGCGATTCGCTTTGGGGACCGGTGTAATCCCGGGTTTTTAATTTTTGTTTTTTTAAATGTTTTTTAATTTAAAATTATCTTTTTGAACCCTAAGAGCTTGCTTGGATTAAGTGTAATTAAAATAAAGTAAGGTAAAGTAAAGTAAGTGGGGTGCATAAAATAACTTGTTGTGTTTAGGTAGAAGGTAAAGTAAGTGATGGTTTAATAATGTAATTGTGTTTGGTTTGAAGATAAAGTAAGGTAAGGTTATGTATAAAATTACTTTTATATCCTTACTCTTAATTATATCTTCTACACGGAGAACATTATTTTTATAAGGAGTTGTATCAATATTTATATAATTACAACATGATGAATTTTTGAATAATTATTGAAAGTTGTATATGGATTAAAAATGAGAATTTGCAAAGAAAATAGACTTTATTTTAATATTGTATAATATAGGCAAATATGAAATAAAACATAAAAATAAGGGACTATTTAGGAAAATTATACTCACTTAACCTTGGCTCATCCAGATTTGGGGATGTAACAAAAATAAGGGTAAATTACAAAACTAGGTCAGATGGGAGGCTCATTTACATATTTAACTCATTTATTCAACCTATTACATATCTAGACTGATTTTGTGTGACTTTTCCATAATACCCCTAACCTTCCCACTTTCCTCTTACGCGAACGTTCTCTCCCCTCTTCTCCTTGGTTACGCGAAACGGTTGGCAGCTCCTCCATTAGTGATTCCATGACTTTTGATTTTCATATATTCCTTTAAATTGCACGAAATCTGCACCATTTCTCCAAATCACAATGTATTTCTCTTCATCTCTTGATTCTGCAACTTCCTAATCCTAGAAAACGAAGCCATGGTTCTTCATCTTCCATTTCCTGCTCGTTTCTTGGTTTCTTTCTTCTTGTGACCATCGAAGAAATGGTGATTCTACGTTATTTTCATCGTTTTTCCCAGTTTATCATATTGTTTTCGTCGAAAAATGTAAGTATATACTGTTTTTTCTGCGTTTTTCCCACAAATCCACTTAGCATATGCGGTTTTCGCGAAGTCTGCTGGGAGAAATTTATCGATTTCACTTCGAGGAACGAAGATTACGCGAAGTTTGCGAGGTAATTTGATAAATTTCTCTCGCAGACTCCGCGAAATCATCGTTTCGCGAAGTCAAAGCATCACATTTCTCCGCGCAAATGTCGCAAAATCATTGTTTCGCTAAGTATAATCACCCTCTTCCTTGTACATTTATGTTCGCATACTTAGCGAATTCTCGTTTCGCGAAGCCAAATCTTCCTTTTTTCTGACTAACACGATTAAATTTTTCTGAAGGTGGTTGAATACATAATATTCATTCCTGGAAGCCGGCGTGCTGGGGTGCCATGAGAGACATCCATTCCAAAAGGCCTGAACTTCCAACCATCGGTTGTGAATAAGAGTCTACACCGTGGGACAGGTCCATCCCTTTGGTGAATAAGAGCTTATGTATCGTGAGACATCCATCCATCGGTGGTGAATAAGAGCCTATGTATAATGAAGTGATTTGTTAGGAGCTTATTGTGGCAATATTGTTCTGTACCGTGAGACACATCCATCCATCGGTATTGAATAGGAGCCTATGTATAATGAAGTGATTTGTTAGGAGTTTATTGTGGCAATATTGTTCTGTACCGTGAGACACATCCATCCATCGGTATTGAATAGGAGCCTATGTATTATGAAGTGATTTGTTAGGAGTTTATTGTGGCAATCTTGTTGTAAATTTTGATAATCTATGATTTTAATGTTAGAATCCATTGTTGTTCGGCATTTTTTGTTATATACCACTTCGCGAATTAGCTTCAAAACGCATCCAGGCTTCGCATATGCTAATTAAATTCATCAAGTAAACTAAACATTAGCTTCGCAGGCTTCGCATATGATCGAATCTGCGAAGTCAGACGGGAAGGAGACAGACGCTCGTAAATATTGAGGGTATTATGGGAAAGTCACACAAAATCAGTCTAGATATGTAGTAGGTTGAGTAAATGAGTTAAATATATAAATGGGCCTCCCATTTGACCTAGTTTTGTAATTTACCCTAAAAATAATAGAAAACTTATCCTAACTTAACTTTCTCCTAAGCAACTCCAGTGGGGCACCTCACTTAATAAAAGTGATACAATAAATTGTATCATTGCATTGTGAGGGTGAGAGTCTCTTAATAAAAGTGATACAATAAATTGTATCATTGCATTGTGAGGGTGAGAGTCAAGAGAGGAGAGAGAAAGAATGTATCACAATCATGATACGGAGAGGAGGGAAAAGAGCAGAAATAGGGTTTGTGGTCCACGTGCAATCAAGCGGCAGAGATTGCGCCCCAGCTGGCGTGTCTCAGCCGCAATAGTGGACTGATCAGCTTTATTTTTTTTATTTTTTTAAACAAATGGAAAAGCAAGCGGTGATGTGTAGAAATATATTTAAAAAAATATTGAATTTGTCTCCCATCCGTTGCAACTTGCATATGAATTTATATATATATACAACGGTAATATATTAACAGCTCTTTTTTTTTTAAATTCATTATAAATATCCAACCCATTTACATTTTGCATATGATCCAAAATCTTTACACAACCAAAAAACACATCTAAATACTAAATTTTGCATATTTAGGTATGGATAAACGTCAACGCAACAAAAATTCCTCGGAGAAAAATCTATATTTTGATTCGCAACACCCCAATCCTTTCCAAATGCCAAACCGAAATACTTCGAATATGCAAATATCCCCCATGGGGAGATCTCCACAACCCGGATTTCCTCAAAATTACGGTCATTTTGTGTCAAACCCTCACAACTTCTACCATCCCGATGTTCATTACGGCAATATGACCCAATATAACGATAATCAACCGAAGAAATTTTACCTCCAAAATTTGGGTTATAATGATTCATATCTGTCATTCAATGGTTCAAGAAGTTTATTTTCTGGATCACAGTCGTCAAATCTTGACTCGTCAAATCGGGGTGCTGTCGATCTTGACGATGAAGAAGAAAGAAGCAGGAGAAGAGATTGACGAAACACTTCTTGATGAACCTGTTGCCGAGCCAAAACAGAAACAGAAATAGTACAAATGGACACATGAATTAGAAGACTTATTATGTAAATGCTTTTTTTTTTTATCAATTTCTATAGATAATGTTGTTGGTTCGGCTCAGAAGGAAAGACAATTCTGGACTCGAGTAAGCAATGTGTTCAACGAATGGAGGCCCAAAAATTTCGAAGCAATCACAGGCGGTAAGGGTAAGAATAAATTTTTACGAATAAGTAGAGAAACCAATAGATTTGTTGGGTCATTTATGAAAGTGCAGAATTTGCAATTGAGTGGAAAAGGGAATTCGGAACGCGTTGAACATGCGCGAACTCTATACCGAGCGAAGTGGAACACGACATTCAACTATATCCATTGTTGGCGGGTTTTATGCCACAAACCTAAATGATGGAACTATATTCTTTCAAATTGGGGAACCTTTGGAGGTGAAGAGATTGCCGAAGCAGAAGAGAAACGTGAACGACCACCGAGAATTAAGGCGGCGGCTAAAGACAAAGGCAAACAGAAGGCAACATCGTTCGCCAGCAGTTATGATCTCTCACTTATTGAAAAAATGCATAATGAAAAAATTGCAGCGGCGAGGATAGTGGCACAGCAAAATGACCATGTTATGCTGTAAAGAGATTTTGAATTTATCAATAAAGGTTCAGCCAGAATGGATGAAGAGCAGAAGAAAAGATATGATGTTATGTGCTCCTACCTGATGAAGAAATATCCAGATGTATTCCTTTAATTGTGTTAGTTTGAATTGTATTTTTTTAATTTGTATTCCCTTAATTGTGTTAGTTTGAATTGTATTTTTTTTAAATCTTATATTTTATTCCGTTTTGTATTCTCATGTTTTATTTCAATAAAAAATATCGTTTGGGATATATGTTATTTTTGTAATTAATTATATTTTTTAATTAACTATTTCGGTGGAAAATAATTATAGATATAATTGATATTTATTTTTTTCTAATTTATAGATTAATTGAATAATTTAAATTAGATGATGAAATAATTAGATTAATTGTTGGATGGATAAAAAATAATAATTTATTTGAAGTGTGTAAAATTTTTATAATAAGTGGAATATAATAAGTGGGTTTAATGAAAATATGGTTGAATATATTAGCCTTTTTTTTTTTTTAGAAAATCAAGTGGGTTTTTTTTTTTTTTGTAAAGTTATAAAAAAAAAAAAAAAAAAAAAGTAACTCACCACATTGTGGTGCTCTAACAAAACCAACCTTACGCTGGATAACCACCATCCAAACAATGCCTAAAACAAATTAAAAAGAGAAACTTTGTCCCGAATCGCGATTTTCCCAGCCACTGCTTTCTTCCCCATCGTTCCTACGGCTGCCTGAATAACTTGCGTCCGCCGTGGCCAAGGCTTGCGCCGGCTCAACGCCTCCGATTGCACCGTTGCACCACTTCACAGGTTTGTATTATAGTCTATAGATTGATTTTGATACAGTGTGGTTTGAATCTTATCCTATAAAAAATAACAATAATGAAATTGGCTTATTGAGTCGAAATTCTTAATTAAGTAGAAGAAAGAGGAGGATTCATATGGTGATGTTATCAGACAGTATGCATATGGCAGTATTGAGTGCTTTGTCGTTTATGTCTCGCTTGGACAAAGTCTAGAGAGGTTTTATTTTGTAATGTTAACTGATAGTTTAAACTTTAAATAATGTTAACTGGTATGTTTGTAATGTTAATGATAGTTCTATAAAATAATGTGAATTTTAATGGTGGACATTGTGGACTGATAGTTCTGTGAAATACTTGTTCTAAACTAATTGTTAGAGCATGTGCAGTGGGAGAGTTAATTGGGTGAATCTGATACAAAAATCTGTATCATTGCATTGTGGGTGATTGAATTAAATGAGGGGAGAGAGGAATTGTATCACAATTGTGATACAATCGTTTACTATTTGGGGAAAAAGGGAGTTTGTATCTCAGTCTCCATTCTGCGGCTGAGATTGCGCCTCAGCTGGCGCGTGCGTTACACGCGCCCTTGAGGCGCGTCTCAGCCGCAAAAGTGGACTGAGTGCTATCAGAAAAAGCAGGGTTGGAGTATTTAATTTCAAAATTTTATCAAAACCTGTTTTGGTCCTACAAAATTAAAAAATTATTTCAATTTTTTACCGTTTAAATAACGGCTACAACACATACCGTGCTAAGTGATGATCTAGTTAAGCATATATGGCGACGTCATGGAACGAGAGATCTCAACCAAAGACCTAGCGGTTCAGTTGCTTAATATGTTGCTTGTTCTTATGTAATTGTTTTTTTTTTTATCGTTTTTAAATCTTGTATTTTATTCTGTTTCGTATTCTTGTGTTTTATTTGAATAAAATATTATCTTTTGTGATATTTTTTATTTTTGCAATTAATTATATTTTTTAATTAACTATTTCGGGTCAAAATAATTATAGATATAATTGATATTTATTTTTTTAACCAATATATATATATATATTAATGGAATTATTTAGATTGAGTGATGAAATAATTAGATTAATTGTTTGGTGGAAAGAAATAATAATTTATTTGGAATGTGTAAGAGTTTTATGACAAGTGGGTCCTATGTAAAAAGTGATACAAATTGGTTTAATGGAGAGGTAGTTGAGTGTATTAGATTTTTTTGAAAAAAGTGGGTTTTTTTGGATATGATACAAAATAATTGTATCACCCATTGTGGGTGGTCTTAAGAAAATAGGGTGGAAGGGGAATGAAAATGTAAAGTTAAGGGGTGTAAAGGGTCACTTGAAAAGTTGAGGGTGCCAATGGGTAAATTGTTCCAAGTTGAAGGGTGTAGTTATATATTAAGCCCCCCCTTTTTTTTCTCTATCAATTACCATTTGGTCACAAAAAATCCGTGCATCTACTGATCTCTCTGTATGTTTGCAGTCAAGGGTTTTAGAAAGCAGATAAAAGAGGACTGATTGCTTCGCTTCATTGATTACATATCCTTTTATCTCACTAGATGTTGTCGAGATGGAGCAGAGCTGCTTCCCAAGCTTCGAAGTTTGGATCCTTCAGCAAAATGGCGGAACTCAAAAGCGATACTCTTTTTATTCCGCGCCTAAGCTATGCCAGAGCTGCTGCAGCAGCTGTTGCACCTGCTCCTAATGATTCTACATATAAGGGTTTTCCTAGCAAATCAGTGGTATGGAATCTTCAGTGCCGTTATGTGCAAATGATTTGGTTTTGAGCCATTGTTCAATATTTATTTGGCTTAATTTAACTGATTAACTGATCAATTTTCTTCAATGGGACATGAAGTTAGTCGTGTTTGTGTCATATACCGTATGGTTTAAAGTATTTCTGTGTGATTTTCTTGCAATTTAAAATTCTTGTCTTTCACAGGTGAATTTGGATAAAATGTTCTTTTCCAAGCCCTGTTCTTTAGCATTGGCCCTGGATTCCTCTCTTAGAGTTGAAGAGCCAAAATATGAAGGTATTAAACGTTTTTTGCTTAAGCTCATGCTGTTCTATAGTAAGCAAAGCAAATCCATTAGGGGAGCGAATGTGGTATACAGCCGCATCATTTCACAAGTAGAAAAGCCTGCCATTTATGATGGTGAGTCATTCTCTTGCTCCTATTCATAGTTAAATGTAGAAACTTTGTCTCTTATCTTGTTCTTTGACAATTTCTGCTATTTTATTTCTATGAACTATCAAGTATCCATAATGATGGTACATAATTGATTAGCATAAATTCAAGCAGTAATTTTCTTGCAACCCACACATAACTGCTTTTATAATTTAAATGATTTTTAATTATTTATGTCCTCTGTTTCTTTTAAATGTTTTTGTTGTGGGCTTATTTTGCGAACCTTTTCATGTTATATAGTTTGTTTGTTTTTTGGCAAAGTAGCTAATTTGTTTGTTTTTTGACATTATATTGTTCTTTGTTATGCAGTATTCAATTTGGAGAAGACCTTTAAAATGACATTCTCGTTGCTTGTACTTCATATGTGGCTTTGTTTGCGCCGTTTAAAACAGGAGGGAAAGGAGGGTGCTGAATTTGGGCAATACTTGTATGAAACTTACAATCATGATGTAGAGCTGAGAGTTTCCAAAGCAGGAGTAATGTGTTTCCTGTCCATTTTGTTTATTATATTTGCTTGAGTATTGAATTTGAAAGCGGGTTAAAGAAATTATATTGCCTATTCTCTGTTACTTGAGGTAAACTATTCACTTAAAAATCATGCCTAAATCTCTACTGAGTACTGAGATGCCTTTTTTTTTTTTTTTTTTCCTTGAAAAATAACATAATTGCTAGTTTCCAACAGAGATCCCTAATCTGTCATGTCATCAATCATATGAAACTATCTAGGATACTGTGATGCTTTTCTTAGTTGAACTCCTTCAAATAGTTGAGATTGTAACGATATCATTCATTTTGTGAATAAAGTGTGTCATTGTTGGAATCCCCGTCCAGTTACTAATTAGGTTCCTTCTAGGGTGACCATTTTTTTCGCCATTGGCCCCCTTCCATCACTTTGATATTTTGATTTTCTCACAAGATCGGGCTTCTTTAAATTATTTAAGGATACTTTTCAGTAAGTAAGATTTACTTGTTAAAAACAGTTTTGCTGCTGAATTTTCTAATAATTAATATTTTCAAGTCCATGACTGAACCTACAGCAGGATGATCCACAGGCAGTTTTGGCTTTGTGGATAAAAATATGAAGGAATGCAATTAATAAAGTATGGTCTTAAACTTATGTGCAATTTGTGCTTTGGAAATGGCAGGTTAACTTACTGTTGACCAAATGGATGAAAGAGTTGGAGAAGATATTTTATGGAAATATTGTTGCTTATGATGCTGCCGTGCGTCCAGAGGCTAAATCAGATGAGCTAGTGAAAGTGATATGGAAGTAAGATGACCATTAGGGCGTAGCCTATGAATGTCTTTAATGCAAATCTTGCATATCAATGATTCTGCAGATCTGTTACTTTCTGATTTTTCATGTGTCTATATATGATATATATCAGACTCCGTACATTTTCCATTTAATGCTAAAAGTCTATCGCCTCAGCAATCTATCTTGATGCTCATGATCTAATGGGTTATGTTTTGCACTGAAGACAAGTGATCCTTATTGATAGTGTTAGTGTTTCCTCCACTATGATCCACCTTAGGTTTGAGAGAGGGTGCTAGAGATGGTTTTAGCAAAAGCGTTTTATCATGCACATAATAGAATTTGAGATGCTATAAATAGTGAACAAACTATTTATTACGGGTTTGTTTACGACTTTTACCTTCGACTCCTTCCCAAGTTTGCATGTAGTTGGCATATTGCTATCTATAATCACCTACATTTTACTGTTAATCTCAATTTGGACTGCCTTATTTTTGGTAGTTGTTTTCTCCTAATTTGATCTGCTAATGTTGGTGCATCTCGTCATGGAAGATGACAAGCTCTAATAGCTTCAATTATAAACTGTTAAATTATGAGTGACCTGAGATTTTGTTTTTTCTTTTTTATTTGATCTTTATCATGACTCTAGGAGTGGAATTAAAAACTTAGTTTTGGCTATCTAGCAAATTAGTGCTTAGTTTTGTCTCCAAAGAAGAGGGAGGCCTACTAATGACCACAGCAGTGGGAATCTCAATCAAAATTTATTCAAAGAGCTGTTTGTTTGGCTTTCTACTGAAAGCTAATGCTAATCATTAGTGCTAGTATGCTAGATATGAGAAAAAATTGTGATTTAATCTATGTGATGATTTGTAGGAGCAATTTATATTCTTAAAATGGCTTGTATGTCTTAATTATTCTGATTTGAATTCTGTTCATTGCAGGAACATCTTCTCCGATGATGGTGCTTCAGAGCCAGATACTACTGCATTACGGTCTGTCCAGGCATGTTCTCATCTTTGCTTTTTTCATTGTGATATGCATTGCTGCAGACCATCAGTCTGTAGTCCTGACATAGGTTATTCATATGCGTAAATTTTCCAGTTTTTAATTCTCATGTCTATGTTGTTATTGCGCCCCTTGCCACATTAAAATGTGTCGTATTATTGAACTATTTGTGCAAAGCAGAGTTGATGAATCATCATAGTTATCAAAGGTGCACCTCTGGCTCAAAAGGTGCTAAAGCCAAAAGGCGGGCTCTGTTCAACAGGCGTGCCTTGTGCCTTTTTGAGCCTAGCACCTAGGTGCAAATTTAGAAGCTACACTGTTTTAAGGTTTCCAAGTTAAAAATAAGATATTGCAATCTCAGCTCTTTCCTATCTATATGGTATGGGGCTGAAATTAAATTAGTATAAAAAATAAATGAGAAAGGAAAGAAGATTTGGATGGAAGAAATATCGCAAAGAACAAAACAGAAAATGCTGCTCCATTTGGAAGAGTTTAGAAATTTCGCAAATGGAGACTTTAGTCTTGATGAAAAGTAGTTATTAGACTATTAGTTAATTAACTTAAAATTTTGTTGAACTTTTATTCTTTAGATTTAGAATTTTTATTATGAATTATGATTATGTAAGAGTTAGTAGTTAATTGGATATAATTTAGTATTTGGCTATTTGTGTATTTTAGAAATGTTAGTTGTTATTTCTGATTTTATATATTATTTTCTTTTAGTGTGCCTTGTGTCGCTCAGGCTCGCCCCTGAGCCTTTCGCCTAGGCTCCAGACTCCATACCCCCTTGCGCATTTAATGACCATGGGAATCATGTCTTTGAGCACTATGCTAATAACTATGATAAGAATAGTGCTGGAATACTTGAGGAACTGTCATCTCTTTTTGCCCCTTTTTTAATTCTAGCAGAAAGCTAGAAGTTTCATAGATTAAGGGAGAATGAGATATCGATTAGATTCTTTCTGAATGAATATCTCCAGAGTTTTATTTAGCTTGTTCAGAAGTTGATGCAAGATGCGACTGAATGTTCACTTATGTCTTCAGGCAATGGCAAGATATGTACGACGGGAAGTCGCTTGTTTATCCCTAACAGGTAAGTTACTTGCCGAGTGATATGTTTTGATTTTGAGTTTCTTGTCTCTTGATTTTGAATTTTGTCCATCTCAAAGTACGTCTACTTGTGGTCCATGAGTTGTCTTGTATTTCGTATCCTAACCCAATAATAAGATTAACAGAGAAGAAGAATGTAGGAATCAAGTCTAAAACGAGAACTAGAGAGGAAATAGAAATATATTGATTAGGAAAATTGGAGTGGAAGATGTTCAATCCCACAGGAAAAGACTTCCCTCTCTATCCAAGATATAGCCCCTGCTGTAAAGCAGAAAAGCATACAAAAAAATGGCTACCTCCTCTACAAAAAAACATCTCATATAATGGCCCTGTTTGGGAATTAGCTGTTAGCTGATTATATTAGCTGTTAGCTGATTACATTAGCTGATTTGACTAGCTGATTTGACTAACTGTTTGTGTAGACCTTTTTGGTAAAAATTAGCTGATTGATAATAGCGGTTTGTGCAAAAAGACGAATAAGGGCATTTCTTTTTTTAATATTGGAGGAGGAGTCTATCTATTAGGGTTAAAGAAGTCCATTAATTTTAATATTGTAAAACGCTAATTGAAAAAGCTCCTAAAAGGAGCTTTTTCTAAATTAGCGTTTTCATCCCAAAACTCTTTGCCAAACCTCTCTCCACCAAACACTCCAATCAGCGGTTTCAGTGGTCAAAACGCTAAAGTTGGTCAAAACCGCTCTTTTTATCCCAAAACGCTCTTTACCAAATAGGGCCAATATCCATTCCATTGCAGCTGTCATAACAGAAAATACAATTTAATTCCCATCATTGCCCTTGCCCTGCTGCGTGGCCTTTTTCAGAATTCCCCCATTACTAGCACATTTTCTCTATCACGCAACCCGTGAGGGAGTTTCCATATCATTTTGATAGTTTATTCAAAAGATACATCATTATAATTCAATTTGATTCTTGGTTTAACTTAAAAGCTCTCATCTAAATGGAATTTCTTGTCATTTTTTGGTGGGTGTGTGGGATATTTGATGTCCAATTACAATCTATTCATATGCTTGCTATTTCATCTCTCTCTCTCTCTCTCCATGTGTGTGTATGAAGCATTATAATTTGACAAATTATTGAAACTGAATGAGCAGACAAAGAAGCCATGTATTCTGGGAATTTCAAGTTCACTTCCATTGGACAATGCAATAATGTTTACCGTAAACACAAGAGACCGTAAACACAAGAGACGAGTTATGTCCGTGGTTCTGGTACTATTTGTGCACAAAAAGGAAAATGATGCATGTCCTCGTACATTACATGAGATGCATATGGGTTGGTCATATTCAAAGTGATAAAAATTTTAAAATTTTTTTGCTATTTTTTTGTAGGAGATGCATAAAGCCATAGTGAAAGTGGTTGTTTTGCTAGACTTAGTATTATTTTGTCACTAATTAAGCTTTTCTTTAATTTATAATTAATGTGAAGGGAATAGGGTGTATAAGTGTAAACTGTTGTCACATGATATTAGAAATGGAATTTCTGTAAAAATTAAAAAAAAAGATATGGTGGTACTAACCTCTCATTGATATACTTTTTGAATCATTATACTAATGTCTTTCAGTGCTGATTAACTAACTAGTATAAGCATATAACTAAAATAATAATATTAATGTTTTACCAAACCTTCATCATCAGTTGAAATATTCAAAAGAGAAATTTTAGTTTTTTTTTTTCCAACCAATCATGTTAATGTAATATTTATCTTGTTAAGGTATCATATCAACATTATCGGACATCTGTTTTGCATTAGGAGTCATTTTAGAGATTCCTAGTCTCCATTCTTTGGAGCCACTGCATTCTTGGATGGTTGGGCTGTAATCGAGCCGAGCTTTGACCTGCTCAAACTAAGCTCGCTTTAAAATCAACGAGTTCGAGCCCGAGCCGAGCTTGCTATATAACTAACAAGCCTGAGCTGAGCTTTGGCTTGCTCAACAAGCTCGAGCCGAGCTTCGAGCTTGTTTCGAGTCCAAAATCCTCTTTGGATTTGGTTCATTAAGAAAATTATGTAACTATGAATTGTTTGTGAGTAAATCGTTAATTATATTTGTGAAATTTGTTCGCAAATAACTCTTTAATTGTGTACATAAACAAGCTCACAAGCAAAGTCCGTGAATAAATAAACAAGATGTTTACAAATAGTTTGTCTATTACTTATTTATTATGTTTGTGAATGAACTCATCTAATAGCAAATGAAATAATATTAAGTTTAGATATTTGTGAACTAACACAAAACTATATAGTTTTGACTAAAATTTGTTCATAAATATTCTAATCGAGCTTGTTCGTGAGCTTTCGAGTCGAGCTTTGGTCTGTTTAAACACGGCTCGTTTACGAACCGAGCCAGTAAATCGTGTTCATTAGCGGTTCGTTTACAAATCGAGTCGAGCCGAACTTTTATCGAGCCGACCACCGAACCGCTCATGAGCGGCTCGGCTCATTTACAGGATGGCGCATAATAATATGTGGTAAATTTCTCAAAATGAAAAATAATTTATGCGGTAAATTTCTCAAAATGAAAAATAAATTAATAGAAACCGATTATATATATAACTGATATAAAAATATATATTCTTAATATTCTTAAGTTGGTTTTTTAAAAGAATATTCTTAAGTTAAAATATTGAAAAACATCAATTTTATTTGTTTTACTTTTTTTTTAATTGAATTTAAATTTTAATATTTTTATCTAATGTTTAAATATATATTAATTTTAAATCAAATAATTATAGATTAAAAGTTTTTTTTGACAATGTTTTCAAAAAGTTACAAAAGTTTAATTTATCTCTGTTTAAGTTTATTTTTGTTTCAATAAAGTCATTTTTGTTTAAGTTGATTGCGTGCTAATCACATGTCTCAATATTATGTGGTATAATAATACAAATTTAATCATAAACTAACACAAGTAAATAAAAGTTGACAAGTAAATAAGAATTGTCAATTAAAATTTTAATCATAAATTAATTCACTAATATGTCGGTATTAATGTGACGTTGAAATGTCACTTCAGCAATTTCGGTGAAAAGATTATTACAAAACATTTAAAGTGATTTTATTGCAATAAAAATAAATTTAAGTGATTTTATTGAGATAATGTGAACTTTTGTGGTATTTTGAAGATATAGGTTAATTGACCGAAGTAATATGTTAACTCGTATAAGATTAACCAAATCAAGGGGTGGAGAGAAGAGGGGGCCTGAAGGGGACCAGCCCCACAATCACCGGAACCATCTTTATCATGGATGATTTTTGGCCCCCGACTGTTATAACTACCTCTTTTATGGATAGTTTCGGCCTCTTGTTTTTGACAAATTAAGGTTTAGAGTGGTTAATTAACTTATTAAGTTTGTATTTAATTATAAAATTCAATTAGATTAATATATGATCGAGATAATTTTTTCTAAGTTTGTCAAAACGATTCAATCTTATATTTGTAGTCTAAATCTAGCTTAATTTTGAAAAGCTTTACATTGGTACATAAAAATTAATTCTAGACCACTGAAATAATAACAAATAAATGTATTGAACAAATATGTGTAAACGAACCAATCCTGTAGTCATACAAAACCAAATTGAATTGAATGATAAAATGAGAATTATAATTTTATTTTTTTAACAATTCGTATATATCTTACATCCAATCCATTATAAAACCTGTCCCCATTTTCCTTCGTTGTTCGTTAAGCAGAAACTTGGGAAGATTTCCAGGCAAGCTACCTCTTTGTTTTTAGAAGTATTTCATTGATATCCGACCATGTCAACTTCGAATATTGAATCATTAACAATACAAAAAGGAACTAAACTAATTATATCACTACAAGTTTTGTCAATGTCTTTCACCACAATCATCTTAGGGGATATGTATAAATAAATTGCAGCAGCTCAACATTTTGAGTTCAATCACAATTCACAATGGCATTCACCCAAAGATTTAAAACAATCCTCCCTCCATCCTTATCGGCAGAGAAAATTGCCAGCCACGACGATCTCTTACTTCAAATTCTTGTCCGTCTTCCGATCAAATCCCTCCTGAAATTCAAGTCTGTATCAAAACATTGGCTCTCTCTCATCACAAACCCTCATTTCTCTCGTCGCGGTTATCTCTCCCACTGCGGCCTCTTCCTCGATACTTGGTCACGAGCAACCTATCAATTCGACTTCATCGATCTTCATTGCAACCACTCCGATCCTCCCTTGAAAACTCTCACTTGCGTTGATTATCCGCCGGAGATGAAAATCATCCAGTCCTGTAACGGATTGCTCTTATGTTGTAGCATTCCTTCATCCAAATCTGCAACGAACTACTATGTATGCAATCCAACTACCAAACAACATTCAGTAATTCCTCCTCTTACTCCAGTTGGTGAAATTTCTGGCCCTTTTTTAGCTTTTGATCCATTGAAATCACCTGACTACAAAGTTATCTGTATTCATCAATTTCAAATTGAAGAACCGAATTATCAGATCGAGATTTACTCGTCGAAATCCGGAAAGTGGAGGTTATCGGAAGCATCGTTCCGTTTGGATTTTGACATCGGAATGCACGGCGGAGTGTTCTGGAACGGCGGGATTCATTGGTACACAGATTCAGGGCCTTGTTTGTATTTTGATGTGGATGAAGAAGAAATCAAAGAGATGGCAATGCCGAGTCCAATTCCAGATGATTGGTATCGAAGGAGGGTAAGGTATTTTGGGGAATCGCGAGGACATTTACAACTAATTGAGATTTATCATCCACCGTCTACGCAATTTGATGTGTGGGAGATGGAGAATGACAGATCTGGTTGGTCAGTGAAGTACAGGGTGAATCTTGACGGAATAGTAAGTGGATTTCCTGGAATGATTAGAAGCTATATTGATCCGTCGGAGCTGAATTATTATGTGTTTGAAATATTATGTATTGTGGAAGGAGAAAGAGAAGATGATTCTTATATGGTGCTACACATACCTGCAAATATCATACGGTATGACTTGAAAACTCGGAGTTTTAAGAAACTTTGTGATTTTCCGCCAGCGGGCTTATCCGATTCTGATCATCGGCGTGAAGATGCTGCAAGCTTCTACTATTCTAATGCTCATCCGTACATTGAAAGTCTTGTCTCTTTGGCAAAACGGAGGAATGGAGGACCATCGGAAATTTCGGCGAGGATATTAACTGATAGAAGAATGGGAGAGTTTTGGATTCAACCGAAAAATTGGGGGTCAAGTCGGAGACGAAACAGAACGAAAAATCTAAGAAAAAGCAGCGAAGATGATGCTTTGGCGACGGGAGCGCAGCTAGCATAGCATTGCCCCTGTTGCATGCCCAACTCGGACTCCTTTCACTATGTAAAAATTCCTATTAAGTCCTCTATTCCCTTTGGACAAATATTCTGTTAGGTCATTCCTCTTTTAAATTGCTATAATTTTACCGATTTAGGGCCTGTTTGTTTCAGCTATTGCGGTTGCTGTAAGCTGTTTACAGTTGCAGTAAACTGTTATCTGTTTGTTATTAGTTGTTTAATTACTAGTATTTGGTAAAATTATATCGAACTGTTCCTCTTCAGATTTAAAATGTCTAATATAGACATATTTTAAATTAATCAACAAAGAAATTATAAAAGGAAAAATATGAAAAAATGCCCATAACGTTTACAACTAGGAATCATTTTACTCTTAACGTCTAAAATTGTGTAATTTTACGTATAACGTTTGCAGCTAAGAGCAATTTTACCCCTAACATTGGCAAGTTGCGTCAATTTCAGATATTATTAGAAAACATAGATATTTTATTTCTTATTCTACACCAATTGCACATATCAGTAGTTCTAACCAAGAGATTTTATTCTTAAAAAAGTTCATATTTTTTTTGTGTGTTTAATAATAAAATTGAAAATGAATATTTATAAATTTGGCGAAATTTTTGGAATTTTTTTTGTCCAACTCGTAGAAAAGATTATATTTTTTATTTTCTTAAAAAATTTCACGTCTAATTATATGTTTGTGATCTGTTACTAACAATGATAAAATGATGTACATGTGAAATGTAGACGACAATATTCATGACCAAGAAGACAGTTTGATAAATTATTTCTCAAATTGATCCAACTTGTCAATGTTAGAGATAAAATTACTCTTGACTGGCAACATTAGGGATATAATTGCACAATTTTGGATGTTAAGGGTAAAATTGCTCCTAGCTATAAATGTTAGGGGTAAAATTGCTATTGGCTGCCAACATTAGGGATATCATTGCACAATTTTAGATGTTAAGGGTAAAATTGCTCCTAGCTATAAATGTTAGGGTATTTTTGCACCTTATCCTATTATAAAATAAAAACATGTGTTACACAATTTAATAAAAATAATTTATATAAAAAATAAAAAATTTATTGAACACAATAAAACATTGTTCTTTCGGTAATTATGTTGTAGAAATATAAATAATGTTAAGGAATAAACATATTTTGTGAGAATAAGAAGAATAATTTTATCAATAACAAATACAAACAGTTGTTTATGAAAAGCTCAAAATATGAGTTTTTTCGTGAAAAACTTCAAAACGCTGCAGTTTTCAGAGAAAATGCTAAACACTGCGGTTTATAAATAAATCTAACCAAACGTTATATTTTATGCGGTTTGGAATGAAACGCTAAACGGTTATCCGAAAAGCTGAAACAAACACCATCTTAGTCCATGTATATTTTAAAACCCTTCTAAGGTTTTCTATTCCATTTCTCTATCTCTTACTAACTTGAACTTAGGGGTGAACATGGTCCGATTTGATTCAAAAACCGAACCAAACCGAATTGGACCAAAGCAAATTACCTCTATTTTTTTAGTACCAAACCAAATCAAATTGTAATTCGGTTTGGTCTAGACCGAACCAAATTATTTTGGTTCGGTCTGATTTGGTTCATGTTTGGACAAACAAAATACTAGAGACCTACAATTAATTGTACCTTCACTAACTAAACAATTATATAAAGAAAATAATAATATAATTAGTTTTTCTTTTATATATATAATTAGTTGAGAGAGAAAAAACATGTTTAATTGTTTTTTCTTTTCTATATATAATTAGTTAATTAATTTAAAACCTTAAAAATTAAGAGTAGTACATATTATATTTCGGTTTGGTTTTGTTTGGTTTTGGACCGGACCAAATCGAATCGAACCGAACCGAAAACCAAACTAACTTAAAAGTTAGGACCGAACCAAACCAAAATATAATTCGATCCGGTTTGATTCGGTTTTTTCGGTCTTTGGGTTTTCGGTTCAGTTCTGCTCATCCCTACTTGAACTTCTATCATCCTTATAAAATTCTACTTTACTCACTATTTTATTTTGGTCCATATATATTTTTAATTTTTTATCCTTGAATTAATTTCACTTTTGATCCTTGTACTTATATATTTTTATAGTTTTTCCTCAAAAAATATTTTTGACTAAATTTGACTTTATGATTTTTGTTTTGATCATTGTACTTATTTATTTATATTTTTTTTATCTCTAGATTACTTCTATGTTTGATTGTACTTATTTATTTTTACTTTTTTATCCTGAAAAATAAATTTAACCAATTTTTTCTTTTATCATATTATTCAGTTTCAATATTTATTTTTAATTATTTTAAAATAATTTTTTTTAAAATATAATATTTATGCATTTTTTTTTATTAATTTTATTTCAGTTTCCTCTATCATCTTTTAGTTTTAATGGTTAAATTAATTGATTTTAATTCTTATGTTTTATTAATAGAGACATATGTATGTATAGAAATTATTGTTAAAAACGCAACTCTAGTTTATTACCTCATTCGAACCAAACAGCCACAAAAGGAAGCAGAAGTATATCATTCCCTTTGTGAAACTAAAATAAATATATAAGAGAATTCAGAATCATTTCATTCTTTTCTTCTTGTTTCCCTTTCTTTATTCTATTATGTTTTTTTTTTTTTTTAACCAAACGCTACCTAAATATAAGTTCCAACATCACAAACATGTCATTAATTGTATAATTTAATTTGATAGATGATGTTTGATGTAAATTCCTCTTCCATTACTATCATCAAGCCTATCAGGCCTGCTAATAATGGACTAGGAACCTCTATAATCACTCATAAATTAAATGCAACGCAGATGTCCAGTAATAAATAATGATGTCCTTTCATACAAATGAATATTATGGATATTTCTACATAATCAATATTAATTTTCAATGCTATAATACATAGTTCTTAATATCATTTTAGCTACATACTTGTACTTGTTATTCAATAAGCATCGAAAGACATTGGTATAAGGCTTAATACCCTTCCAGCCCCCTCAAGTTGGCCCAATATTGTAACTGACCCATACTTACACTTTTAACAAGTAACTCTCTCAATTTGCTTATTTGGAACAAATAACGCCTCCAATTGTTCAATTGGAACAAATAACTCCCCAAGTTGCTTATTTAGAATAAATAACCCCTAAAACCAAAAAACATTCAATATAATATTACATAAGAAATAAAAGATTTCAAAATATCGGTTGCTACATCTAACTAATCTAGTGATACATTAAGTAAATGACAAAAAAAAACTCCCGAAATAACTTATTTAAGGGGTTATTTGTTCGAAATAAGCAAGTTGGAGAGGGGTTACTTATTAAAAGTGTAAATACGGGAGGTCAGTTGCAGTATTGGGCCAATTTGAAGGGACTGAGAGTGTATTAAGCCTTGGTATAATTAGGGGTGCACATGGTCGGTTAACCAGTCCATTAAGGATAATTCGGTCGGTTAACCATTTTTTCAGTTTTTTAAACATACTAACCATACACTAGTCCATTAAATTCGGTTAACCACTAATCGGTTAACCAAATATTCGATCGGTTAACCTTGTATTTCGGTTTTTAACCATTAATAAATAAACATTGAACTTTTAATTAAAAAAATGAACCTTTGGAAGATACATCATTATATATAAAAAAGAATATATGTGAACATTATATAATGTTCATTTTACCCAATTTACTACAGTATAGGTGTGTTTAGACATTTCAAACTCCTACTCCCTCGGTTAATAAATTCACAGCTAAAATGCATTTAAAATTTAGGAGTTTTTACATGGGATTTTGAAGTTTAGTGGAGATAAAAATTGAGTGAGCATACATACAGTAAATGGACAATTATAAATAATTGTAAAGTGAAGAACTGGTAATACCCAAGTGATAATTTGTGTGAGAAGTTCACTAAGAAAGAATCCCCACTTCGCCCTTATATTTTGTTTTGTGGATGGAGGTGTACAGGGGAAAAGAGAAAAGAACTAATTTAATTATTTAAATGAGAAAGGCCATGCTTAATCTTAGAGTAGAATAAAAATTTTAATTTTTAATTTTTTTTATTGATTTCGGTCGGTTAACCGAAACCGGTGGTTAGTAAAATACCGAAATCGAAACCGAAAACCGAATTTTTTAAAATTAAAAACCATACACTAGTCCATCGGTTTCGGTTAACCTTTTTTCGGTCTGATTTCGGTTTGGATATACGGTTTTTCGGTTTTGCGGTTTTTAATGTGCACCCCTAGGTATAATGATTCAAAAGTACGGTTCATCATTGTTTGGTTCGGTTCGAGAGATTAAAAAAATTTCGAAATTTAATTGAAAATCGAAGATTTCTAAATATAAGTTTTCAAAATCAAATTGTAACGATAAATTTTTGAATTGATTTGTCTTAAAAATCCAGTCCAGTCCAGTTCGAAGATGATGTAGATTGGGTTTAGGGTGATAATTTTTAATCGTAAATTATAAAAAATATTTTCAAGTTAAACTTGAAGAAGCTGTGACACCCTCAAAATTTACGAGTTAAAACTATAAGAATTGAAAATCCTCATTGTTAAGAGTGATGAACCCTAAAAACTCTTAAAAAGATAAATTTATATTGATTGATATAAAGTTGTGTCATTACAAGAAAGAGACGGATAGGTTAAGTGTAAAAAGTGACAAACTTGTAAATAAACTGACAATAGAAGTTGTAAATAAGGAGTGACAAAGTTGTAATTAGGAGAAAGCTGAAAAAAAGGAGAATAACTGTTTTATATAGTCTTTCAAAAAGTTCACACAACATGTGGGCTAATAGAGTTGAGACTTTTTAAAGTCTAAACATGTTGACTCAACCAATGCAATATGGTCTACGATGTGGCTCCGGAACCAAACCAAACTTGCTCAAGGCGGCTTGACTAATGATATTCATTTGGATTCCTCATTCGATTATCACCTCACTTTTCTTTCCAGGAACCAAGCACTGAGTTCTAAACAATTGATGTCTTGGGTCATGCTCATCCTCACTAGACATTAGCACTCTCGTCAACAAATAAACAACATGCTCATTGTCATCATCATTAGCTTCATACATATCCCCGTTTTGGCTTTACTCAACGTCCTCCAACTCATCTTTATCATAATGGAATTTATTTTTACCGTCTACATAAGTAATCTCGTTTTGGTTCCACTCAACATTCCGAAACTCATCCTCATCATGGTAAATTCCATCATCTTCATTATAATCAAATTCATTCTCATCATGATAAAATCCACCATCATCATATAACTTATTCTTAGAATCGTTCTTTCTTTTTTCAATTCCATTTCCGAACTTATCCTCATCATAGTCAAGTTCATCATCGATATCTAGCTCATTTCTCAGAATCGTTTTTCTCTTTATCAACCTCCTCATCGAACTCATCCTCATTTTCAAATCCGTTCTTCTGTTCCTCAACCCAATTTCGCTTCCCATAACCTATCGCTTCCATTTGCTCCTCCCCAGAGCTCAAGCCGGTTACTCCACTTGTCAAGTTTCTCGACCTAAGTAACATTGCTACATTCTAACATAGTTGATCCACCAACATGTCTCCCATCACTATAGTCTTCAACTTCCACACATAAAATGACTTCATCATTCTTTTCAAAGAGTTTATCAAGCCCAAAGTCACTCTCCACATCTTCAAGATTAAGGCTCTTACATTCATTAAGCATGCACATGAAGTTTTGTATCCGGTGAGAACCTTCGGCGGGTGGTTGACGGGCGTTCCGCATCTCAAACTTGAAATCGTCAAGAGATGCGAGTAACTCCTTCATATCGTCGTGTGTTTTTGGTTTTGCTCCATAACAGTCTCTCTAAGCCCTTTTAAGCTAGCTTCCACACCTTCAAAACTATTTTCAATGGATTCCATAGTTTTTTGGGGCAGTCGAGGTTGAACCATCGCTAAAAAAGAAGCCTTCGAGAAGGAAAACGATTTACCAACTAATACAGATTACTAACGAACAAGTTAATTTTAATCATAAATCAACAAAAAAAAAATTCTCAGCCTAAACTTGAAGGAGTTAATCCTAATAGGTATGAAAACCTTGCTCCAAAGGAGTTTTTGATAAATGATTCATAAAAGTTGTATACCCTTAGAGCATCTCCAACAGAGGTTGCTTCAAAAAGTGCCAAAACTTAACACATCATACTAAAATAGATTATTTTATTAATTTAATAATCCATATCATTCTTGGTAACTTTTATTTAAAAATGCTCAAATAGTAAGCAATTTTAAAAGTTGCCACAATAACCTCACAAATCATTACTTAATATATAATTTATTTAATTATAAAGGGTAATTAATTTATTAGTCCCTATATTTTGACAAAACACACTGTTTAATCCCTGTATTTTCAAAAACACACTATAAGGTCCCTAACTTTTTTCTCAGTTAACTGTTTAGTCCCTAACGTTTTTCTCGGTGAACTGTTTAGTCCCTAACGTTAGACTCTCATGAAGATTTTGTTAGTCAATTTGGATTTGCATTCTTCTTTTCTTTTCCTTTAAACTCTAATACATCTGAAATCAACTTTGAGTGTTTTTCTTCTTGATTTTCTTCTTAATCGTTCAAATTCGTAAGCATTGGGTCTTTTCTTTTTCTTGTTCTCCATACAAATAGCTTCTTCTTCTAAATTAGATTTTCTCTTCTAAAGTTTGAAGGTAAATAGTAAAGGGTAATTTAGTCATTTTCGAAGTCATAAACGATAAAAAAATCTAAGAAACAGACGGAAGGACTAAACAGTTCACTGAGAAAAAGGTTAGGGACCTTACCATGTGTTTTTGAAAATACAGGGACTAAACAGTGTGTTTTATCAAAATATATGGACTAATAAATTAATTACACAATTATAAATATTGTCAACCAATAGTAAAATGAGAGAGAAAGCCATAAAAAATGTGCACCAATAGTATTCAAGTAAATAAAATTTTTTTATATTAAAAAAAGTTTAACAACCTTCCTTGCATCCACCATTAACACTCTTTAAAAGTTACCAAACTCAATGTCACATCAGCTGACACTCTTTTGGTCAAGCCTCTATTGGAGATGTTCTTACAAACAATGAGGTTTAAATATTTCCCATAATTTAAGAGTAAAAGACTTTAATGTCCTATCTAGGGTTTCAAAACATAAATGAAATGATAGGGGTAAAATGAGATAAAGTGGCTAAATGACATAAAGATTAATAGACCTAAATGGCAAGATATTAACCAATGGCAAAACAATAAAACAAGAGAGCAACAATTCTAACAGCCCTGTTCCCTTGTTCTCCTCGCCGGCTAAGTCACCTCATGCGAGGTGTGGGTGTTGTGACACACCGTGTGGCCTAAGTTCTTTAGCCGCCAAGTTCGTTGAAGCCTTGATCAAATCTCTCCCTTCAATAGGTCACACGACATGTGAGCACAGGCACACGCCGTGTGAATTAGAAAGTTGAATTCCACTGGTGACACACCGTGTGGATTAATTTCTCAATCATCCTCATACAGCTTTTGTCTCACACGCTATGTGAGACACTATTCCTGCTGGACCTCGAGTTATCATGTAAGATGCCCTTGATGGGGTTGGAATTCTTAAGGGGCAAAGCCAGGCAGCTCATTGTCCTACATTAATGGTCCTATCCTATCCAAACGCAGCTCATAACTTGACACACGTTGCCAATTAAATTATGTCCAGTTCAGTGGTCCAAGAGTCGGTCACACCCATGCCCATGACATGAAAGCTGTGAAAAAATAAACAAAGTGCCAATAATTATAAAGCAAACCAAAGCAGACCTCACATAACTTTATGCTCTTTCTTCCACTTGGGACCAAACCTCAGCCCATTGCATTGCCACCTCAACTCTTACAAAATTATAAACACCACCCTAATTAATTACATAAACACTGCAATAATTCATCATTCATTTTTTCCTTTTTCATCCTAATTGTGGTTCAATAATATACATCTTTTACAATTTCAAGATTGCCCAAATAAAAGGAACATACCCTTGGATTCTTTAGAATTCCACACTTACCTTTTCGTACAGTCAGCATTGAGACCAAAAACCAGAACAAAATGGCTGAAATATCATGTCTCTCTGAATGGGTCACTTGGCTGAAATATGACACTTCTGTCGTTGATAAATGGCTGTGTGTCTAATACAACAGAGAATAGAACATGGAGCGGGCCCATATACGATCTTCACTTTTTTGGTCTTGATACGTTTTGGCAATAAACAACTCCCAAAAACTCCGACAAATCTCCCAATTTTTGTTGTATTGTTGAACCTCATAGCCTTGGCTTTAGAGCTGCATGCCAACATATATGGAATCTTCTTCACAAATGTTTACATCACCGTTTCCACAATTGTATGCTCTACCCCCACATGCACCCATTCTTGTCATTGTCATCATTGTTGACATATGCCTCCCCGAAAGGACCTACCCGGCTCAAATCTAGATTAGCCTGTGTCGTCTGGCTAAGATACCGGATGGTTAGACCAAAAAGATGTTATCTTTTTCCAATTTCTTCAAGCTTCCATACTACTTGTTTAATGTTCGGTCTAAGAGAAGGCGAAGGCGAACAACAAGCCATTGCGAGCTGAAAGAATTTAAGTATGCATTCCTCGTCTACTAGCGATTCATCGTTGTTCCTACTACTAAGAAGTATGTCCGGATGGTATAAATCAGAGATTCTTCTATCAAGGACAGCATTTCTCATGAAGGTTGGGAGGTGAAAATCCTCATCAAGAGTCGGGTTCTCGTTGATTGATTCCTTCCCCGAAAGGAGTTCGAGAAAGATTATTCCAAGGCTGTATATATCTGTCTGCTCATTGGCTTCTTTCATTTTGATAAGTTCAGGAGCTTTGTATCCCTCAGCAGCAGAAGCTTCAAGCATTTCTTGAGCAGCAGTGGGGTTCAAGAGGAGATGTAGGATGGAGTCTGATATGTATGGTTGGTAACTACGATCTAACAGTATGTTTTTGGACTTGAGATTCCCATGAGCTACAGGCTTCTGTAATCCTGAATGAAGATGATCTAACCCTTTTGCTATGCCAATAGATATCTTATATATGATGGTCCATTTGTGAGACTCAGCATTTCCTTCTGAAACATAAAAGAACAAGATTTGATATTCGAGATTGAAAATTTTCAAGTATAGGAATCTATTGCGTTTGACACTATAAACTTATACTTGGACCTATCATACACCTAAACTTGTCAATTTTGGACCATCGGCACTCTTATTTGTTGACATAACATGGAATGTGTTTAGATAAAAATTCGACTCGACGGTGTCATGTGAATTTTGAAGTCTCCCATCTAAGCATATAAGGGTGACGGATGTCTAAAATTGACAAGTTTAAGTACATCCAAATATAAGTTCAAGAAACTAAAAAGGGAAAATGACAAGTTTAGTTGTGTAACAGCTACTAGTTTGGTGTAAAAATTGAAGTACTGATCATAATTGAAGGCAAAGGGTAAAGCTATCATGAAAGACTGGCAAGGTCAACAAGTCGTTATCCTTCTTTTTCCAAGGAGAAATGGAAGGTAAAACTGACAGAAGCTATGTGCCGACATAATTTAATTAAGGGTGAAAAAAACAAAAATATGGTTGACTAATTGCCCCATAAGAGATCTAAATAATGCAAGCAAGACAATATTTTGAGTCTGAATCCTGGCAAAAAATCCATATGAAATTAAATGCTCCAACCACCACAAAGGATCAAATGAAATTAATGAACATCATAGAAATTAGAAGGCCAAGCCAGAAAAAGAAAGAAAGATGACTTCATATTTTTATATTTCATTTGCTGTTCAAGATCTATGCTGCTTTGCTTCCAAGAGGAAACAAAAAAAAAAAAACATGAACAACTCATTTCATTGAATATCATCCTTTAATACCAGTATGATAATGCTCGCTAAAATGTGAAACATTGGAGAAAAGATTGAAAAATGAAACTAAATATGTTTCAGGATCAACTTAAAATACAGTTACCACATGTATATGAGCACAAAGGATAAAAAATGTGATTGAAATTTCAGTTATTCCTTCCATTTCCATTCCAGGAGTTTGTTAAAATTGCTTCAATATTTGTGGAAGAAAACAAAAAAAAAATCGAATCCAGAAAAACAGAGGAATAACAGGAAAGTCAGATGTCTAACAGCAACAGAGGCCAACAGTTAAAGACAAAAAAATATTTATATATATAGAAAGATTTTCCCAGATATTCTCAGCAGCCAAACAGAAAATATAAAACAAGGAAAAACTAACTCACTTACCTCTGATGAATTCAGCGAGATTACCACGTCTGAAGAAGGGATAAACAAGAAGTTTTTCACCTCTCGGCCCTGCATAAAACCCTAAAAGAGGCACCAAATTAGGGTGTCTAATACAGCCCAACAACTGCACAATCTCGACGAACTCTTTATCCCTAGCAGTACAAATTGGCCTCAAAAACCTAAGCAGCCTGATACAATTACTCGTCTGCAGAAAAGCCTTATACAAGGTACCATAGTTTGATTTTCCGATCACCTCTCCAGGAGCATCGAGAATGTCAGTGATTGAGAGTTCTTCTCCGCCTTGAAATTTAACCAAATCCTGAGTTTCTCCTTCATCTACATTGATTTTCTCAGGGGTTTCTGTATCATCACAATTACGGCGATTTTTCGCCCTTCTTCTCATGTAGAAAACGAGGAGGAGTATCAAACTGAGAAACACAGTACCTGAAGTAACTCCAAGAATTAGTTTGAGCATATGGTTTTTGGTCATCATAATGATGGTTTTGCGGAGGTTAAGAAGAAAGAAGTAAGATCTGGGTACAGTAGAGAGAGACAAAATAGAAAATGTGGTGATTAGTGAAAGTTAATTAGTTTATGATTTATTGTATGGAGAAGTGTGAGGGAGAGGACAAGAAGATGAAGTTGGAATTGAACTTTGTGGGGGATGTGGAACCCGAGATTCATTATTTGAAAACTTGAAATTTGGGTGAGACAGAGTGAGAAAGGGAAATGTTAGAGAAGGAAAGATGAACGGAGAAGAAGACCGTTGATTGATCTGATTGAATTTGACGGTGGTGTTTTGCAGTTTGCCGGAGGCGGGAGGGAAGCGAAGGCAACAGCTGAATTATGCACAAATGAAGACAAATCTAAGCATGTGAATCCTCCTCATATTAATATGAATTCAAATTCCCTCTACCTCCATTTTCATTTTCGAATATTATTTTCTTCTACCTATTTTTCAAATTACTCAGGATACATCAAATTTCCTTTTTCTCACGCCATCATTTTTTATTTTTCGCACTTTATTTTCTTTTGGACAAGATATAAATTTGCGACATTATATAAGAACGTACATAAATTAACCTTAAAAAAATGTTTTAATACATCCTTTCCCCTAAATTTTTAAAAATATTCTATTGACCCTTCGTGGCGAAGTGTTCACTTTAAGTAAGTTTAAAGAACTAATAAATCACTTTAAGAAAGTTTAGAAAACTAATATATACATTTTAAAGGATCAGTTAGTCATTTTAAATAAGTATATAGAGGCCCTGTTTGGAAATTAGCTGTTAGCTGTTAGCTGATTTGACTAGCTGATTTGATTAGCTATTTGTGTAAATCTGTTTGGTAAAAATTGGCTGATTAATAATAGCGGTTTGTGAAAAAAGACGAATAAGGACATTAATTTTGGCGCAGGAGAAGAGTGAGTCTATCTATTAGGGTTAAAGAAGTCCATTAATTTTAATATTGCAAAACGCTAATTGAAAAAGCTCTTTTTAAGAGCTTTTTCTAAATTAGCGTTTTCATCCCAAAACTCTCTCCCAAACTTCTCTCCACCAAACACTCCAATTAGCGGTTTTAGTGGTCAAACCTCTAAAGTTGGTCAAAACCGCTCTTTTTATCCCAAAACGCTCTTTACCAAACAGAGCCACAATCAATAGAACATTTTTAAAGTTCACAGTCAGTTGGCATGTAGACCTAAAAAATTGTGAAGTAAGTTTGACTTAAACATATTGTTAAAGTGAGCATTTTACTACTTGAAATGCTAATACACGACTCGTTACTTATAAGAAACAATCTGACATAATATCATATAAATTTTATCCGCTTTAACTATATTCAATACTTTAGATCTCACAGGTTTTAAAATGTATATGCATTTATAAGAAATATATCTTACTAATAAGTTTCGATCGCTCTTTCAATTTCCAACGTGAGTTTCAATTTATTCCAACTCTCATTATCCTTTTTTAGAATCGCTTCTTACTCGGGCTTTCTACCTTAATGTCTCCTGCTTTCTACCTTAACGTCAACCATTCTAGACTGGATTATTAGAACATAAGTTGTGTTTAATTTTTTATAAGTCAAAACAACTCTTTTGGCCCAGGCTATGGGGGAAAAGATGCACAATCTCACAATCATAATTTATAAAAGTGCAAGCAAAAACCCGCATATGAAGATGGAGTGAGGAGTAGACATGTACAGAACCACTCTTACAAAGGGTGGTACTCAACAGCTGGAGGTACACCAACACCTGTATGTCTCCTACTGATAACGATCCAGACCGAAGTTCGTGATGTCGGGGTAGAAGGTCTAAACAAGAACATCATTAAGGGATGATGAGGCCGAAATAAAATGAATCCCACATATAAAATAGTAGGAGGGTAATTGACGCTAATTAATAAAGTTGAAATCCAATACATGTAAACGCGTTTCAATGTCGTAAAGTCCAAAGTGTTGGATTTGGGCCAAAATAGATAATATTTACACAGTATTAACTAAAGCGGACAATACATTTGTATGTGAAGGACCCAAAAGATGGGTTACCAATAACAACAATCAAATACGCGGAATACCAATAACAACACCACAAGGATCAATCTAACAAACAATCAACCAAAGCACAACCCAAGTCCAAACAAAAATAGCAACTATAACCATAAGAATGGAAATCCAAAACTACAATCAACAACACAAGATTTATACGTGGAAAACCTCTTCGGTGTGAAGAGTAAAAACCACGGGACGTTTGAGGAGTCCACCCTACTTCTCTTATTATGATAAAATTGAGGGCAAAACAAACCCAATAAAGTCTTACAAAAGGTTTATAACCCACCAACAATCATGAAACAATAAGAGATTTGAAGAAGTAGACAAATACCAAGAAAGAGAAGAAATCAGTCTACAATCTGCCCCAACTCCGAACAGACCTTCCCGACCTCCGAACGGCAATCCCAATGGTGAGAACAAGGAACAATATGTCTAGAAGCTCCTGTCCAAAAATCGTGACGATCCGACGGTTCAATCTTCGGAAATCGACAAAAACGTGAGCTGACCTAAAGAGAGAAAGGCCAAATCCGAAAATCTCTTTTGTGTGTGTCTTTTCTTCTTCCTTCACTTGTCTCAATAAATGATAATTAATTCACTTAAATACATATTAACCTAGCTTCTCAAAGAAGCCAAAATTATTATTAAATGGACCTTAAATATGGGCGGGACCCATAACAATCTCCCCCTCCAGCCCATCACGGAGAGAAGAAAAACTCAAATTCTTCAACGTTTGAATCTCATCCCGGAAAGCTTATTACAAAGCTCAAGCTTGCTTCCAGGAACCACCTTGGTTAACATGTCTGCTGCATTTTTATCTGTGTGGACTTTCTTTAACAGCAATTCTTTCTCTTCAATCACATTCCGCAACCAATGATATCTGATATCAATGTGCTTGGTACGAGCATGATACATGACATTCTTGCTCAAGTCCATAGCACTCTGACTGTCACAGAATGTCACATACTCACATTGCTTCAAACCCAACTCTTGAAGAAACCTCTTCAACCAAATCATCTCTTTACACGCTTCCACAGCTGCTATATACTCTGCCTCAGTAGTGGACAATGCTACACACTTTTGTAGCTTGGATTGCCATGAAATGGCTCCCCCTGAAAATGTAAACACATAACCTGAGGTAGACTTTCTATTATCAAGATCACCAGCCATGTCTGCATCTGTATATCCCTCAAGAATCGGTTTGCCACCTCCATAACACAAACTCAATTTGGAAGTACCACGCAAATATCTGAAAATCCACTTAACAGCTTCCCAATGAACCTTACCCGGATTAGATAAGTATCTACTCACCAAACCAACAGCCTGTGCAATATATGGTCTAGTACAAACCATAGCATACATCAAAGAACCAACATCAGATGAATATGGAACAGAAGACATACTTTCTTTTTCTTCATCTGACTTAGGACAAGCTTTATTACTCAACTTGAAGTGAGCTGCTAAAGGTTGACTAACAGGCTTGGCATTCTTCATATTGAACCTTTCAAGCACACGTTCAATATACTTTTCTTGTGATAGCCACAACTTTCCAGCTTTTCTATCATGAACTATCTCCATGCCTAAGATCTGCTTAGCTGGACCCAAGTCTTTCATGTCAAATGACTTGGACAAATCCTTCTTCAAGTTGGAAATCATCCCTGCATCTTGTCCAACTATCAACATATCATCCACATATAAAAGAAGGATAATAAATTTACCTCCAGGGAAATTTCTAAAATACACACAAGGATCTGCTGAAGTTCTATTATAACCATTTTTTGTCATAAAAGAATCAAACTTCCGATACCATTGCCTTGGTGCCTGTTTGAGCCCATAAAGACTCTTCTTCAACTTGCAAACAAGCTTTTCTTTTCCCTTCTCTTTAAACCCTTCAGGTTGCTCCATATATATCTCCTCATGCAAATCACCATGTAAGAAAGCAGTTTTCACATCAAGCTGCTCCAACTCCAAATCAAGACTTGCAGTTAAACCCAAAATGGTTCTTATAGATGTCATCTTGACAACAGGAGAGAAGATCTCATCAAAATCAATGCCCTTCTTCTGATTGCAACCCTTTACCACCAATCTGGCTTTGCGCTTCACTATCTTGTCACCATCTTTCTTGTTCTTGAAAACCCATCTGTTTTTCAAGACCTTCTTGCCTTTAGGAGGCTTCACAAGCACATATGTCTCATTCTTTTTCAAGGAATCCATCTCTTCCTTCATAGCATCAAGCCAAAGATTTTTGTCTTTACTAGACAACACTTCTTCAAAGTTCTCTGGCTCCCCCTCATCAGTGACAAGAACAAACTCTAAGCTTGGATATTTTGTAGAAGGTTTTCTTTCTCTAGTTGACCTTCGAACCGGTGCTTCTTCCACCAAAGGAGCTGGCTGCTCCCCCTGCTCATGAACATCCTCTATATCATTCTGATCATCATGTGGAACATCATCAAATTCTGGTACACCATCACCATCATTATCAAATTCTGGTGCATCACCATCTTCATTTGGTTGTACCTCCTCAACACCATCAAGTGTTGCTTCAACATTCTCATTTGTTGGCTGCTCAACAGGAATAGGAATAGAAACAGAAGAAGTATCAGTAATATCAAAAGACAAATCTGGAGTAGAAGTGTACCTTGTACTCAGAAGTTCTGAGCCCATCTCGTGCTCAAAGAATACTACATCTCTGCTTCTCACCACTTTCTTCTTCTCTGGATTATAGAGTCTAAAACCATACTCCTCATCACCATAGCCAACGAATACACAAGGATTAGTCTTGGAATCAAGCTTTGATCTCTGTTCTTTCGGCACATGCATGTATGCCTTGCATCCAAAGACTCTCAAATGTGAATAAGTAGGATCTCTACCCTTCCATACTCTCTCGGGTATCTCAAGGCCAAGAGGAATTGATGGTGAACGATTGATCAAGTACACTGAAGTATTAACAGCTTCAGCCCAAAATGTCTTTGGAAGATTAGACATTCTAAGCATACATCTCACTTTCTCCACAATTGTTCTGTTCATTCTCTCTTCTACACCATTATGTTGAGGGGTGCCGGGCACAGTTTTTACATGTCTAATTCCATGGTGTGAGCAATAATTCTCAAATTCTTTAGAAGTGTACTCACCACCATTGTCAGGTCGAAGACACTTCAATTTTCTTTCTGTCTCCCTTTCTACCATGACGTGAAACTTCTTGAAAGTTTCAAACACTTCACTCTTTGTCTTCAACATGTAAACCCAAGTTCTCCGAGTAGCATCATCAATAAAAGTGACAAAATATTTACTGCCACCAAGAGACTCCACCTCTAAAGGACCACAGACATCGGAGTGTATCAACTCCAACTTTCCTTCCTTCTTTGTAGACTTCTTAGAAAAGGAAGCTCTATGTTGCTTTCCTGCTAAGCAATAATCACAAGGGTCAAAAGAAACAGATTTATCAACAGGAATAAGAGATTTACCTGCCAAAAGTTTTAACCCTTTATCTGTCATGTGTCCCAATCTTCTATGCCACAAATTAGGAGAGTTCTTTTCTTCAACTGCATTTAGCTCACCAGAACATACATTCAAGTATGTTTTATACAAAGAACAACACAAATCACCTCGAGCAACTGTCAATGAACCCTTGGACAATCTCCATTTGCCATCTCCAAAGGTATGTCTGAATCCTTCTAGATCAAGAACATTTGCAGACAACAAGTTAAGGCGTATATCGGGAATATGGCGCACATTCTTCAATATAAGCATGCACCCAACACTTGTCTTCACCCGAATATCACCCATGCCAACAATGCTTGCCGAACTCTGATTTCCCATCTTGACACTACCAAAATCTCCTGCTTTGTAGTTCAAGAAGTATTCCCTTCTAGGAACACAATGATAGGAAGCTCCTGTATCAACAAGCCACTCTGTGCCTGAACCATCAACATGATGACACTCACTAGTTGCACAAATCAAAGAAACACCATCATCACTTTTAGAAGTGACAGCTGCAGTATTTTTATCATCTCCCTCCTTCTGAGAATCTTGCTTCTTGCCTTGTTCTCTTTTCCAACGGTAGCAATATTTCTTTATGTGACCCGGTTTGTTGCAGTGATGACATACCATAGGCTCTTTCCCATCTCTGGACTTAGACCTACCTCTTGAGTTACCATGCCTCTTTGGACCTCTACTCTTGCCTCTACCTCTGTTCTCAACAACAAGAGCTTGTGAATTATCAACTCCCATCTCCTTTCTTCTTATCTCTTCATTAAACATACTCTCTTTAATCACATCCAAAGAAAGTACACCATCAGGAGCAGAGTTACTAATAGTCACAACAAGAGTTTCCCAACTATCTGGCAATGAACTCAATAGAAATAAAGCCTGCAACTCATCATCAAGAATAATCTTCATAGTGGTAAGTTTGTTGATTATATCTTGAAAATCACTAAGATGCTCAGAAACTGACTTCCCACTTTTCAACTTCAAATTAACAAGCCTCTTAATCAAAGAAGTCTTATTATGAGCAGTCTTTCTTTCATAAAGACCTTCTAATTTCTTCCACAGATCATATGGGTCAGACTCTTGAGAAACATGGTTGAAAATGCTAATATCAACCCATTGTCTGATAGTCCCCAAAGTCTTTCTTTTCAACTTTTCCCATTCTCTATCTTCCAATGTTTCTGGTTTGACTGGTTTGGACAAACTACCATCCTCTTTGGTTTCTGCATCAATTGGTCATACAAATCTTTGCAAAATAACAAATCTTCCATCATAGGTCTCCATATAGAATAATTGGTTGATGTCAATTTAACCATGGAACTATTACTGCTATTAGACTCCATAGCTAACTTCAAAAATTAACCTTCCCTTGATACCAATTGAAGGACCCAAAAGATGGGTTACCAATAACAACAATCAAATACGCGGAATACCAATAACAACACCACAAGGATCAATCTAACAAACAATCAACCAAAGCACAACCCAAGTCCAAACAAAAATAGCAACTATAACCATAAGAATGGAAATCCAAAACCACAATCAACAACACAAGATTTATACGTGGAAAACCTCTTCGGTGTGAAGAGTAAAAACCACGGGACGTTTGAGGAGTCCACCCTACTTCTCTTATTATGATAAAATTGAGGGCAAAACAAACCCAATAAAGTCTTACAAAAGGTTTATAACCCACCAACAATCATGAAACAATAAGAGATTTGAAGAAGTAGACAAATACCAAGAAAGAGAAGAAATCAGTCTACAATCTGCCCCAACTCCGAACAGACCTTCCCGACCTCCGAACGGCAATCCCAACGGTGAGAACAAGGAACAATATGTCTAGAAGCTCCTGTCCAAAAATCGTGACGATCCGACGGTTCAATCTTCAGGAATCGACAAAAACGTAAGCTGACCTAAAGAGAGAAAGGCCAAATCCGAAAATCTCTTTTGTGTGTGTCTTTTCTTCTTCCTTCACTTGTCTCAATAAATGATAATTAATTCACTTAAATACATATTAACCTAGCTTCTCAAAGAAGCCAAAATTAATATTAAATGGACCTTAAATATGGGCGGGACCCATAACAGTATGTTAATCCAGATAATAGTATCATTTTATGATATTTTATGGGTTTATTATGTGATTCAAACTTACTCCATGTATATTGCTTCAAATTAGAAATGTTAAAGATAAAAGTTTAATATTTTTTTTATGTTAGAAGTATATTTACGCTTTTGGTGTAAAAATGTGTAAACTGTAAAAATGTTCTAACTATTTAAACAAAACATGGGAAATTCTCCATTATTCATATTTTGATAAACAAGTATACATTTTTTGACAAAATGAATTTTTATTTAATTAATATGAATGATCCTTGTTCACCAATAATAATTTTTTTGTTTATATGATTATTGCATATGGAGTGGCTGTTAAATGAAACTTTGCTCCTCTTTGTTCTTTTCTTTCCTAATTTGTTGACATATGAGCTCAGGAATATTCACATGGACCTTAATGACCAAGTGAATTTGGTCATTCACCGTCAGATCTAGGCTTATTAAATCTAAGTCGCAGGATGCTTTTAATCTCCACTTTAGGATTCTAATAAGCCTAGATCGAATGATGAATGACTAAATACTACATGGTCATTAAGGTTCATGTGATCAAAACCGGATATGAGCTATGAATTTTTTTTATATTATTCTTTTGATCAATGCTAATTATTCTTGCTTAATATAATGGGTAAATTCCAAAAAAAACCTCTGTGGTTTGATGTTGTTCCAAAAAAACCCTTGTGGTTTGTTATTACAAAAAAAAGGACTGTGGTTTGCGCCGTTACCCGAAAAACGGAAATGGGCTTAACACCGTTAATTTGCTGACGTGGCACAAGGGTAAAACGGGAAAATCAATTTTTTTTTATTTTTTTTATTTTTTTCTCTCTTCTCTCACCTCCCTCTTCTTCTTCCTTCTCCTTCTTCCTTCTCTCCTCCTCCTTCTTCTTCTTCCTTCTTCTTCTTCTTTTTTCTTCTTCTTCCTCTCTCTCTCTTCTTCTTTTTTTTCTTCATCTTTTTTTTTAATTTCCAGAATTCTGGAATGGAAAGTTCGAAGAGTCTCTTGGGTTTCATCTGTTGGTTTTTTCCGGGGAATGCTGAGAACAAATGCAGCCTGGTCTGATGTTGCTGCTGTTGAAGTAATGCGATAACCAATATCCCACCTCCTATGAATTCCTTCACTGGGATATAGAAAATCCAGTTCCACAACCTAAAATTTGGGACAAGAAGGAAAAAAAGATGACATAAATTCTCTTGAAGAAAAGCAAATAAATGTGGAGGTTTAAAAAGTCAATTAGACCTGGTCAGAAAAACCAGCACCACGAGACATAACAATTGCCCATCTAGATCCTGCAGTAGCCATGGAAGTAACATAAAAGCCCTCTCTCCATTTCTTATTGATCCACTTGAAAGGGAATGAAACACTGACTTTATATGACTGCTGTAAATATTGGGTCCCTGAAATTAAAGTGAGTCAATAACTGCAACAAGTAGAAGCTAAAACCAAAGAATTGCTAAGAATATCTAAGACTAACCCTTTGACATCACAACCAATGAGCTTCCATTATTAGCTCCTGCAATTGCACTGATGTAGTAATTCTTCTCCCACTGGTCCATTATCCATTCCTTCAAAAACACCGAAAATACATACAAGACTACTCATTGACTAACAAATATAGAATCATGTTTTGACAATGACATAATTTGCTTTGCTTTGCAGATTAAAGTAGTCCAATTAGAAAAATGCAGAGCCACAAACAACAGTTATCAGACCTGGACCAAATTACCCAGGGAATAGAACCCACAATAGTGTCTGATCCAGTTGGTAAAAATAACTCTTCTTATTGCAAAGCCTTTTAGTCCTAATCACCTGGCCGATTTATGGATGATCTTGTCCACCCTTGGGTCTATGGCGCCCTTATTTGCTGATTCGGTACACTTCAAATTTGATCAAGAATGCAAAGTGGATTTTATTTGAAATTTGCCAAATCAGCAAATAAGGATCTCAGAAGCCTAAAACTGATAAGTTCAGGGTAGATTTCTTCGAGTGGTGGATTTTTTTTTAAAAAAAGAATAGAAAAAAAGAAGAAGAAGAAGGAGGAAGAAGAAGAAGGGAGAAGGAAGAAGAAGAAGGAGGAGAGAAGGAAGAAGGAAGAAGGAGGAGGAGAGAAGGAAGAAGAAGAAGAAGGGAGAAGGAAGAAGAAGAAGGAGGAGAGAGAAGAGGGAAAAAATAAAAAAAATAAAAAAAAAAAATTCGAATTTCCTGTTTTACCCCTGTGCCACGTCAGCAAATTAACGGTGTTAAGCCCATTTCCGTTTTTCGGGTAACGGCGCAAATCACAGTTCTTTTTTTTTGTAATAACAAACCACAAGGGTTTTTTTGGAACAACATCAAACCACATGGGTTTTTTTTTGGAATTTACCCTAATATAATCTAATTGGGTTGCTTTATCTTAAAAGCAATTCTAAAAGGAAAAAAAAAAATCTAAGCTCACTTGGCATAATTTTTTTTTTATCGACTTATTACATCATTCCTTTTAACTTGTTCAAAAAAACAAGATTGACTCCCAAATTTTTAAAATGGTCCAGTAATCCATTAACTTACTTAAACTGTCTGATAGTCTATAACTTATTAAAATATAGTCAATTAATCATTTGGTGGTAAAGAAATAAAATGCACGTGGAATGTATGTTGTTACACACACCTTGATTAAAGCTGGAGTATGAATTTCTAATATAAAAAAAAAATGTTTTAGAACTGGGCAAATAAAAACTTCATTTTTAATATGTTTTAGTTTATAATAAATTATGTAATAATATTTTAAAACGTATATAATATATTTTACACATGTAATTTATTTATTTTTTCAACTAAATAATTTATTGACCATATTAAGTTATTGATGCTATCAAACTATTTTAACTTGAGTTATTGGAACACTCTTATAGTTCTAGGGTATAGATTTTTTTTTTATATATAAATTGAAGGGAAGGGACAAATGATATGTGAAGCCAAAATTATTCCTAGGATGACTTGTATATCATGGGATCCACTAATGAAGAGGTGTACGTATAAAAATCATTTTATATTTGGAAAAAAGTTATAAAAAAAAGCACAGTAATATGATATAATGATTAAAAGTTGAATTAAAAAGTAATAATAATTATTTATAACATTGCTACCATTCTACTTGATGATAAATTTCTTATATTGAAATGACCCAAAAAATAAAAATAAAAATAAAGAACATGATTGACTAATGTTGACCATGAGATCAGAGTAAAAAGAGAATCGGATGGTTGGCATTATTTTCGACAAAAACAAGTTGTAATCTTTTTTTATTTGGATTGAAAGCCAATTATAATGTTACACGTATTGAGAAATGACAAGAAGTAGAGGAGGTGGTTGAGAGAAGAATGAAAATCAACGGCGGAGATTGATGAGACAGACAGAGAGTGCAGCATGTTCTCCAGAGAAATAAAAACGTGTGGGACAGACCAGACAGATATAGTGAAAGATCAATATGCCCCACCATCTTTTCCTTTTCTCTCGTTAATTACCCTAAACACTGTGTAGTTAAGAGATCTTGGCTTTTTTTTTTTTTTTTTAATGCATTTTTCATATTGCATAAAAAATAAATAGTGATAAAGACGTTTCCTTAATATTATAAATGGTATAATTATATTATTATAAATGGTATAATTATATTATTAATATTTAAAAAGTTTGGTCAATTTACTTCTACTAATTGACAGATGAGTTAATTTTTTAATTATTATTGACAAAACATGCTATACAGTTATTAATCTAGTTAATTAGCTTAATTTCACATTGTTTTTAGGGTAAATTTCAAATAAAACTCATGTTGTTTCACTGATTTTTAAATAAAGGATTGTGATTTACTTTTTTTTTTTCAAAGTAAGAATTGGGGTTTTCAATTTTAGCAAAATAAGAAATTTTTTGATTGATACTATTAAAATCATCATTGACGATTTCAAAAATGACATTTTTTTTTTCTGAACAAAAATGACATATTTTAAGAAATACTAATATTCTAAGCAACTTTAATTATTCAATTTTTTTATTTTGAGATTATTTAGATGATGTTTGGTAAAGAGAGAGAAAGTTAATGTTTAGATAGAGAAAGTTCTAAAAAAGATGATTTTCAAAAATAAAAGATGTAGTTTCATAGATATTGAACAACTTTAATTCTTGAAAATTTTCATTTACAGGTCGTTAAAGATGGTTTTAATAGCATTAATCTAAAAAGTCATTGTTTTATTAAAAGTGTGAAACCTCAATCATCGTTTTGACAAAAAGTAAATCACAGTCCTTTATTTAAAAATTAGTGAAACCATTATTTGAAATTTACCCTTGTTTTTATTATCAGTTATGACGAGACAACACCTTAAAAATTCTCAAAGCGATGGTTTGGCATTAACGAGAAGGATCACCATATCCACCAAACTCGCCGAGTTGGTCATTAAAGTTAAAGAAGTTTTAGAAAGATTTGGTTGATCTAATCCTGTTCATACTTGCAATTGTGTAGAATCAATGAGAAAGGTTTCTCATACGATTGAAACTAGAAATTGCAAGTAGGATATTGTGGATAGTGTCAACTTTACTCAAACATAATTTCCACTATTTTTTTTTTAATTAAGATAAAAATCACATTAAGAATTTAAATTCTTATATGTATTTAACTTTAAGAATTAAATTCGGTTTAATAGATTTGTTAAGTGTTAAAATATAAACTCAAATTTAAATATCAAAGGGGTGCCAACTTTATTGGGATGTCACAGGCCTCATTTCTTTGTCTCTTAGCTTTTAATAAAAAAAATTCTAAATGTCAAAGGTCCAATAGTCTTAGGAGGTCCTAAAAATATCAAAGGCTCAATAGCATAATTATGGATCCAGAATCAGAAGCTAGAAGATATGATTCAAGAGAATCAAAGTCAACATATAGACGTTTCTGAAATTGGCAAAGAAGACAAAAGCCAGAAACTACTGTTAGTCAAACGTCTCTCTCACATCACCATTTTGGAAAAGAACAGACAACGTTTGCAACTGTAAAAAATCAGAAGCTGACGTTGACATATTGGTCAACACTAGACAGAAGACTGATTTCATCAACAACTCTTTCCTCATTTGAGTAGCCTTTGGAAGTCAGAAACAAAGATAGAAGACATAAGCCATTTGAAGTTTTCCCTCCAACGGACAAGTTCAAATTCAAACGTCTCTGCCTCAAAGCTTCCATTATAAAAGTCAAGCGCAAAGCTCATTTTCGCTGCTGATCCATCAATGCAAAAACAAATTAAAATCATTCAAGTGAAAAAGAGCAAAAGCAAAATACACATTCATAATTCATATTTGGATTAGAACAAAATCATCTATTGTAAAAAGATAAGAAGCTCTTCTGTTTGCTTCGATTTTAAGTAAACATATAGAGAGATAGATAACTGAGTGCAGGGGCCGATATAGGGGCCCGGACCCCTCCGGTCGCCAGAACTTTCATGGTTATGAGTAGTTTCGGCCCCCCTAATATTAGCAATAGTCTATATAGACTCTATGCAGTAATATTTCATTGTTTAAAGATAAATTGGATGGTTAAAAGTGTTTGCTTTTTTTTTGAAAGGTCCTAGGTTCAATTCCCTCCAACCTCAATTTATTTTAGAAAGTGGTTATTTATTTAAATTTTATTTTTCAATAATTATAAAACTATGTTACCATTATTAATTAATGTATTTAGTTTCATAACACTTTTGAACTCATTTTTATTATGTCTTTTCAATTAAAAAAATAATTTATTATTTTTGAGACTCAAACAACTGAATGTTTTAATTAAATTTTAAAATTTTAAAACTAAAAATAAAAAAAATGTAAAAATATTACTCTCTCCATTCCATTATATAGGTCATTCTAGCAAATTCGTTTTTCCCCTAAATATAAGTCATTCTAGGATTCCAATAACTTATAATTTAGTTTTTTTATTTCCAAATATTAAATTTTTTGTAATTGTACATGTGTTTTTTAATATTCCAATGCTTATTCCCCAATAGTGACATGAGAGAAAAAAAATTTTAGTTAGCCAATATATTTCTTAATTTGTGTGAAATACCCTAGAATGACTTATATAATGGAATGGAGGGAGTATAATTTTTTTAGAAACTAGCACTGAACTAATAAAAAAAATTAAATATATCCCATTACGTGTTAAGTTTGTCAAAAATTCAATATTTTGGATCTATTTGGTACTCTATAAATCCAAATTTTTTAATTTTTTTAGGCCTATTAGGCCTGTCTAAATCCAAATTTCTATTTTTTTTTGACCTGTTAGGCCTTTCTAAATCTAAATTTCTATTTTTTTGGTCTGTTAGGTCTCGATAAATCCAATTTTTTAATTTTTTTGGCCTCTTAGACCTCCTTGAATCAAAATTATTAATTTTTTTTGATAGACTGAAATCAAACTTTTTAATTTTTTACATGTTCAGCCCTCCCTAAATCCAATATTTTTTTACTATTACGACTATTAAACGAAATCTAGCTTAATTTTGAGAAATTATACATTAATACTTAATATTGGTTCTTGACCATTCAAATTATAACACGCATATATACAAAAAAAAAAAAAATAAACAAGTTCGATTTAGCAATTTTTTTTCCCAAACGCACATGTAAAATCGGGCCCCCAACCGAGTAATCTTATATTCGCCACTGACTGAGTGTGGATTGTAAAGAAATGTACTTTACAAAATCTGTGTATCTATTGTAAAGATTTGTGCTCTACCAATAAAGAGTTCAATAGTGGATTAAAGCTAAAAAAAAATATATTCTGGGAACTGGATGTAGGTAGGAGCTCGAACTAATATAAATCGCTGAGTAACCCTTTCTAATTCTACCTTTACTTACTTCTGATATTGCATGCTCTATCGATAATCTCATACATATAAAGCTATTCTGGGATTTTTCGTCCTCGTCTCTGTCCCTGCCCCATGGGAATCCCCATTCCCCGATTACTTTCTTCATTTCTATTCTTTTTTTTATATATATAAAACCTTAACTACGTTCTTTAAATTTAAAAAAAAAACTAAATCTACTATCAATTACATAAACTTCGTGCAATATTTTGAATTTAAGAAAAAACATAGTTCCACACTTAACATATAAAAATAGTAAAGTAAAAAAAGAGATAAATGAGATTTTTTTCCAAGGAATTCACGAGAATCCCAGTGAAGGCATATTGGGAATGGAGATCCCTGCGCGACTCCATTCCCACCCTATCATCGACTTCGGGGATAAAAATTCTCCATCCCCATCCATATGGCTCGTCCCATTTGCAACCTTAAGAGAAACATTGCTTTTTTATTCAAATCTAATTTACAATAATTTGTTTTAACCCATAATTAAACCCCTTAACTTTTAGGATTTTAAGGATTGAGACTTTGATTATTTAATTTTTCAAATTAAGTTCATGAACTTTAATTTTCACATATATTGTATCCCTGACTAACGATTTCGTTAGCTAATCCGTTAATGAAGAGCACAATATATGTCAGAAACTTAATCCTTAAAATCTAAAGTAATTGAAATAAAAAAATAAAAAATCTACAAATATAACTTTGTGCTTCCAGCTTTAAAAAATAATGTTTGAATTAAGGGAGAATTACAAAACTAGCACCTTTTAAGGTATTAGTTTTCTTTTCTAACTCCTTTTGAAAAACTAACCAAAACTAACCCATTTCAACAAGTAACTTCCAAGTTTACCCTCATCTTCTTCCTTAACAGAACTTCATCTCTCTAACGTATCAAACGTTGCGATAGGAAGAGGAGCAAGAACGAGAAGCGACGACGGCACACTCAAAGAGGTGGAGAAGCGAAAGACGGTGATAGGAAGAGGAGGAGAAGCGAACGGCGAGGAGAAAGAAGGAGAAGTGAATGGCGGCGAACGGAAGAGGAGGAGAAGAAGGCGAACGGCGAACGGAAGAGGAGGAAGAATGCGACTCTTTTTCCAGCAATCCCGTCCCAATATATATTGTTTCTCTTCCTTTTTCATGTTTTTCCTGGTCATGCGAACCCCAAAAACAGTGGCATTGTTATCTACAAATGGATTTTGGTTGGAATATCAGTTTCAGATTTTTCCCCGACAGTGTCGATATCTGTAGATATTTGTCGATATCTGTAGATATTTGTCGATATTTGTCGATATTTGTAGATATTGTATTGTAGATATCTGTAGATATTTGTAGATATTGTATTTGTAGATATATGTAGATATTTGTCGATATGTGTTGTCGATATCGACAGATATCTACAAATATCTACAGGTATCAACACATATCTACAGATATCTACAAATATCGATAAATATCTACAGATATCTACAAATATCTACAGATATCTACAAATATCTACAGATATCTACAAATATCTATAGATATCGACAAATATCTACACATATCTACACATATCTACAGATGTCTACAGATATCGACAGAAATCGGCAAATATCGACACTGTCGGGGAAAAATGTCTGAAACTGATATTCCAACCAAAGTGTATTTTTAGACAACAATGTCACTGTTTTTGGGGTTCGCACAATCAGTAAAAACATGAAAAATGAAGAGAAACAATATACATTGGGTTGTAGAGAAACAACATGCTAGATCTTAACGATGAATGGACAAAACTTTAAATCGTTTCAATGAAACTAAAAACCAATGAAAAACTTATATGATTGTAGAAATTTTGTTGTATGAACTGTGGGTTGGATTGATTGTTGTAGTATTCGTAGTCGTTCTGTAGATTGTTCTGTTTTTTAGTGAGAGAGATAGCGAGAAAGAGAGAGAGGGAAAGACAAAAACATACAGTTATATTAAGGAAGAAGATGAGGGTAAACTTGGAAGTTACTTGTTGAAATGTGTTAGTTTTGGTGAGTTTTTAAAAAGGACCTAGAAATGTAAACTATCCCTTTAAAAGATGCTAGTTTAGTAATTCTCCCTTGAATTAATAACTTAATTTAAAATTTACTTCCAAAGTAATAAATAAAAATATATATTGACTGACGACATATGTAAACATTTTATATTAGCTAACTTCATAAAATGATTATATTCAATTCATGCTCATTTATATTATTATTATAGGCTCTTTTATGGGCTAGATCAGGTTAATCGAGTTTTACACTATACGAATTGTCCAAGTTCAATCTGACTCATATTATATTTACATCGGGATCAGACTGGACTATGTTAAGGTAAGAAAACTGATTTCAAAGCCCATTCCGCTCAATTAATACATATTTATATTTAAAAAGTTTTAAAAAATAATATTAAACTATAAATATTAAAAACAAAAATAAAAATAAAAATTTTTGTTCTTTAATTCAATAAAACTCAATAAATATAATTTTTATGTAATAAAAAAATATTTAACAAAGTAATAAAAATCAAATAAAGTTAATAAAAACATATAAAAGGTAAATAATATATTAGTCCCTACTTTTTTATGTAACGGCTTTTTAGTCCTTTTATTTTGAAAAACACATTATAACTTCTCTATCTATTGTTATTGTTAACCCTTTGGTCATTTTGTCTATTTTTTTTAGATTTGTAACCAAACATATCCTAACTTTCAGGATAACCATAATGCGATATAAAATGAATGTTACTTTATTATTTTTTAGCTATATATCTATTACTGAATATCACGGTTAAAAATCTAAAGAAAATAGACAGGACGACCAAAAGATTAACAGTGACAAAGGATATGGATCTTATACTTTTCAAAATAGAGAGACTAAACAATGTGTTAAGTAAAAAGGAGATGACTAATAAATTATTTATCCTATATAAAATGTATATAATATAAGGTCGTGTTGGGTTGAGTTCGGGATTTTAAAACAAATCCCACGTCTAAGTCATTCTATGTGCGTGCTTAAACATGTTGGGACTGCACGACGCCTATTCCTAAATATACATGTCCAAACCCAATCCACAAGAGGTGGGCTATTGGGCGTGAACAAGTCTTTATGGGTAAAAATCTTTATAACTTTTATTGATTAAACATTTGATCTCTATAATTTTTTATAAAGCCGGTGAATTTTAGAACTTTTCTTGATTAAGCTCTGATCTTTAATTTTCATATGCAATACGTCATCCACTAATCGTTTAGCTAACGAACCCGTTACTGATGGATTCAATGTGTATGAAAATTAAAATTCAGATGTTTGATTTAGAAAAATAAATAATTAAGAGATTAATTTTAAAAGAAACTTTACAAAACTGGCCGAATGGAGAGACACATTTATATTTTTAAACTCATTTAGACATATGTTACTAAACTAGACTTTGTGGTGATTTAGCATGGATTGAATATGTTATGTTTGGTTAGGGTTAATATTAATGAGTATAATAGTGATTTTCGAAATCATTTAGATTGTATTTGTGTGATTTATTGGTTTAGAAGTCGAAGTATTTGGGATACTTCACATTTTATGATTTTACTTCTCAATGTATGATATTGCTTCGCAATTCATGATTTTCTGATTCACATTTTAGGGTTTTGTTTCTCAATTTATGATTCTGCGAATCACATTTTAAGTACGAGTTTACATTTTATGATTTGCAAGCTATATCACATATAAATTACGTTCGCATATAAATTACGTTCGCATTTTGATATTTGTGATGTAAATTCATAAATTGCGAGCAAATTATGTATGAAAAAAGAGAAGAAACTAAGGTTCTCAAAAGAGAAGAAATTGAAAGTCTAATTGCTAATTGAAGTTTTCCTAAGCATATTTATATGAACGAAAATGAAGTTGTAGAGTCTAATTAATAATGATGGTAGCATGAAAGAATGAAGTTATGGAATTGAATTGGGAATTGATGATAGTATCAACCATTTGAGAAGTTGAAGAGTCTAAGAGTATTTTGAGTATACGGGTTGAAAGTATCTAATTTAGTCGCATGTGTTAAAATGAGTCCAGAAATATAAATGAGTCTCCCGAAAGCCCTAGTTTTGTAGATTTTCCATCTTTAAAACTATAAAATTTAAAGAGATTAATAATGTGTTGATCTCAATGATTTTAAGAGAGATGATGGTGATATTGGAATTGCATTTAGATAAGTGGAGATTGCATTGCGTTAATTAATAATTTGATAATGTATCCAATTAGGAGAAAGAGAGATGACATTAAAGAAAAGGTTATGTAGCCCACAATTGAGACTGACTGATGCAGAAAACACTTATTGCTAAGAGCAATAACACTAGAAAACTCAATGGAAAAGGCAACTTATTTAGGGACCAATATGCATAAAGCATAATGGCAATGCTACTAACAAGTGGATTATCTAAATAAGACTCCAAGTGGTCCTCTTTCAACTATAAAACATCTAATATATTTTTTTTTTGTTATGTTACTGATATAATTATAAAAATCTATACTAAAATATCAATAACTAAGCATTCCACGTGCAGGTTAATTAAAAAAAACTATATAAAATATTTACTATGTTATTAATATATTTATAAAAGATTAATTCAATGTATAAAATTATTTTAGTTTATTGATAAATTATTTGAAAGTACAAATTAATCACTCAAATAGTAGAACCAATATGTTCAAGTTTTTAATCAAATAAAGTTAAAATTGCTTTTATTTGAAACATTAAAGATAAATCTAGATGCACATGACAATAATTGTGTGAATTGATTGTTTCTATAGACCACATTTTGTCTCAATACTCCATATTATCACGGATAAAGTTTAGAAATACTTATGTGCATTCACATTTTATATTTGTGAATTTTTTTGTTTGTTCAAATGAGGAATGAGATTTTCGTTTTGCTAAAATAAAGATCTTTTAGTTTGACACTATAAAAATAACAGTTAACAACCTCAAAATAGAAAATTTCAAGAATTAAAATTGGTTAATATCACATTTACTATGAAACCAATTTTTTTATTTTCTAAAATCATCATTCTCGTAGCTTTCTGTTTCCAAACATTCATTTTCTCTTCTCACCGAACATTTAAATAATCTCAAAATTAAAAAGTGAAAGAATTAAAGTTGTTTAGAATATCATAAGTCTTTGAATTTTTCAATTTTGAAATCGTCAGTCATTTCAGTTTGAGGTTTTTATTTTTAGCAAAACGAAAAATCTCAATCATCTCCTAGTCGGAAAAAGAAACACCCAAAAAATTCCACACATACCTCTTCAACAAAACGTTAAAAATAAATAAATAAATATATGTATATATATAGACTTTACCCAACTATGAAACCTATTTAAGTTGCCATCACAAGTGTCATAAATTGCTCCATCAAATATTGGAGAATATTTGTACATGCTATGCTATGATATGACACTACTCATGAGAGTCTTAAACACAATCCATGAACTGCACAATCGCTTATTTACAGTGAGTCAACAAATGTTAGTTTATCTCAATCAATCCCATAGCAATCAATTCAAGGGATATAATACATTGGATTAGGAAGCTTGAATGAACGATTTGACAAAGAAAAACCAAGCAAATCGCTCCACTGGTCACCGGAATTTCCATGAATTCTATATCCTTGTGTCAACATCTCACTCCTCTTTTCTGACTTGTATGTTACTGCTCGTTTTCCACGGTCTTCTGAGCCTCTGCACACAATCACAGACCACCAATTCACTAAACAAACGTATTTGCTAGGTAAAATAAAGCTCAATCAGTGTCTGTCATGATTCACAGATTGAAGAACAGGAAGAGGAACAAGAGATATAATTTCAACATCATCAAGTTTTCTCTTTTTTATTTTTCCCATTTGTGTGTTTTTTTTTCTTTTTTTCTTTTTTTTTTTATCATTATTGAACATGAAACACATGGACAATAACCATTATTAAGTCAACTCTTATACAGGAAAATGGCACTGATGAACATCACATGCATAAAACGATTCAATTACAAACTCTCCCGTGTGGGGTCACACAACTATAATTAGGCAACAAATTTTGCAGCTATACAACAGCACAACCATAACCATTCCAGTTTGTGGAGTAAATTATACCATGACCACTAAACTTCACTCATTTTTATTTTTAGAGTATGATCCTATATTTCAAAACCTATCTAAAATCACCCAATTTTACACTTTGTAATATTATTGCACACTAAACTTCAATTAACTTGACAACCTCAAAATGGAAACATACAAGAATTAAAGTTGTATAGAACCATATTTATCGTAGAATGGAACTGCGTTTTTTGTTTTTAAAAATCACAATTTTCAAAGTTTTATCTCTCTAAATATTCACGTTCTCTTTCCAAACTAAACAACACCCAAATGATATCAGAACGTTAAAGGTGCTTAGAATCATCAAGTTTTGAAGTTTTTTATTTTTGGATCATCTAGGGTCATTTAGAGGCGTTAATTGAAGCTTAGTGGCCATACTGTTAGAAAGTGTAAACTTGAGTGACTTTTATATTACATTTTAAAGTTTAATACTCTAAAGTTTGTTGAGATAAAGTTCACTGTTACATTTTCTTTAAAAGAACGCAACCTTTAAAAATTGACACTCCAAACTAGGGTTGTAATCGAGACGATTCGAGTCAACCTTTGGCTTGCTCATACTCAGCTCATCAAAAAATTGACGAGTTTGAGCTCAATATTTTGTCAGTGAGTTGTTCATCTATTTGTTCACGAGCATTATTCGCAAGCACTTCGTTAATTCTGTTTGCTCGCGAACAGATCATTAGTTATGTTCATTTGAAATTTTTTTAACACAAAACTACATAGACTTTTTTTATCAAATGTATGTTTGAGGTAAAATTAGAAGCTCGGACCATTTTAGAGATTTTTACTAGTCAAACCTCTAATAGTAGTATTTTGTGAAAAAGATTTGAAAAAGCCTTTTGGACTCAAACCTCTAATTTTGAAAAAGCTAGTTTTAGGAGTTTTTTCAATTAGCTTATTGCTATGTCTCTTTTTAAAGGATATTTTATCTCTAATTACTATCTTTTTACCTAAACAAATGTTGTTTTGGTCCTTTACTAAAATAAATTAATAAAATGATAAACATATGGGTAATTAGTATTAGTGGTCACAAAAGTTTGGACAATGTCCTCAAAATGTGATAAAAGTTTAATTTGTCGCAATAAAATCACTTAACTTTGTTTTTGTCCCAATAAAATCACTTTGGACGTTTTCCGATCATTTTTCTGCCGGAGTTGATCACGTGACATCTAATCACATGTTTCAACGTCATGTGGCATAATAAAAAAAATTAACCACAAATTGACCCACATGACATATCGATTGTCAATTAAAATGTGTAATTATATTTTTTTAATATGTCAGGTAGTGCTGACGTGACCTTGAAATGTCATATCAACAATTTCGGCGAAAAGATAACTGAAAACGTTCTAAACGACTTTATTGGAAAACAAACTTAAGTGATTTTATTGAGACAAATTAAACTTTTGTGACATTTTAGAGACATTGTCTAGACTCTTGTAACCATCCATACTAATTACCCTAAACATATTCATCTAGCTACATTTCAGTGTAAATGTTAATTAATAAATATAAATTTACTATTATGTTTTTGAAAATTATATTTCTGTTATCAATTATATAGTTAAAATTAACAATTAAATTAGTGAATATTATTGAAACTTTTGAAAAGAATATAAAAATATCATGTTTTTGTTTTAGTAAAATGTTAAATTATAAATTATAAATTAATTTATATATATTAGAAAACGTATTATATAATACCTAAGATACTATTATCAATCAAAATCTAAAATTCTTGATCTAACATTTAGGATCATATAGATGAAGATTCTAATTTTATAGTAAAAATTTAAAAATAATTTCATTGTTTAATTTTTTTTGTATTATAAAGATCTAAGTTATAGCATGCGTATATATATAAAAAAAAAATTAGAAGGTGATTAAGAATATCAATTATTAAAAAAGAAAACAATAGTTATAAAACATCAATGTCTTTATTTGTCATTTTAAATAAGCACCTATCAATCAACTAAGTTTTACCAATTAATTGTACATAGACGACTAGTCTAATTAGCTAACAACTTAAATCACCTAACAACTAAACTCTATTTATCAGACAAGTCATAGTTTTAAAAACTAAACTCTATTTGTCAAACAGGGTCATAGTTTTAAAACCCACAAAACTATATAATTTTACATTTCACATTTTATAAAAATACTATTATTAATCAAACCAAACTTGCTCAAGGATATTTAATCAAGTTTGTTCATGAACCTACAACCGATACTGCTCGCGAGCTTTCGTACCAAGTTTTATTATACTCAAACTCGGCTCATTTATAAATCGAGCCCAACATGATCGAGCTTGAGCGGCTCGGCTCATCTGCATCCTTACTCCAGACTCCAATGATTTATCAAACAAACTAGAATTTTAAACCTACATCTTCGAACATGTTTCCACAATTGATTAGTTAAATGGGTACATTTTCATTTCATTCTCCTGTGAGCATCAAGGTTTCACTACGTGCTTCCCAAAGAATCAGATACAAAAACCAAATGACACAACTCTGAAATCCCTAGTAACAACAGAAATGGCTAACCTTACCCACAAAAGAAATCATTTTGATTTATCTTCATCATCTAGGTATGACACAACAACTATTAGCAGGTACAAATAACTTCCTGCATACTAATCGGATCGAAGTGCTGGTTATCCCAAAGGCAATATGGCTCCTATTCTATATCATATGGCATAACACTAACGCATGAAAAACATGAGGTAGTGAAGCTTAGGACGAGCTAACACTAACCAATCCATTGTAATTCTTTCAGCTAAGGACGAGCTATTGCTCTAATGTATAGTGTCAGAATATATAGAGGAAAGACAAAAAACATATGGCGTGCCTAATAAGCCAAGCAATGTTCATTTTGTTAATACATAACACATGAGAAAATATGCTGAATTTCTCATATTCTACAAATTGCAAAAGCTTTCACACTAACCTCAAAATAAGCTTGTCCCAATTCTGAAACCCAGCATTCACCAAGTTCTCCTCAGTGACACCTCTTTGCTCCTCACCGCGTCCTGTCAGCAAAATAACCTTGAACCCCAAGCTCAGAATCTCCTTATAGAGTTTCAAACTGGAATCTATAGCTGGTGCTGCACCCTTCTCAACCCAGTTATCAAACTCCACTGAATTAAAAATCTCCAACCTAAACATTCATGCCCAAATTGAAATCATTGCAGACAGAAGGTATTATTCCCAGCCAAACAAATCACAATAAAAATGAATGGAAAATGGCGATCGCTTCATTCAGGTCCAAATTCACATCAAACACAAGTTATAATATTCATAATATCTTTCAATTTCCTACAAAATTCAGCCACAGAATCCAAACTAGACAATAAAAAAAGATAATCAAACATCAGAGAATAATGCTTACCCATAGCCATGGCCAGCATAATAAGGAAGATTAGAGAGCAAAGTTTCATCAATGTCAAACACCCAAACATCCTTGCCATCCTCCCCTAACTCAACACTCTTCGCATATACCCCAGCCTCATTAGAAACTCTCTCAAGATCAAATTGATAACCTCTCCCCATGATGTATTCTCTAACATATTCCGCACATTCCCGCGGAATCATTTTCCACGGATTCAAATTGTTAGCCTCCACAGCAAACCTCCAACTATCACAGTGCAATTGGACTCCATCGTCCCATTCTCTGACCCTAGAAGTTCGGATTACGTTTTCACCATACTCAACAATCAAAGGCCTCGGTAGAAGGTGAGAATCGAATTGTTCATTACAAAGAGCGAGGGAAAACATACAAAAGCAGAGAAACAGCCTTGGAAAAATCATGATTGGGGGATTTGAAAATTTTCTGAAGAAACGATGGAGAATTTTGGAAAACCGGATTTGACCAGGATTTATAGAAAGGATCTGAGAATTATATAAAAATGAATCTGAAGAATTTAATCTTGGCACTTTATCTTTGTCTTGGGAAACAAAAAAGGGGGGCAAAAAGTGTATTCGGAAAGAAAGGAAAAGCGATCGGGCGAATTTGTCTCCTGCCAGAGGGTAACCTTCTAAACAGTATTCTTCCTCTACAAATTTTTCTGTGAAAACAGAAAAACAGAGAGGAAGAAGGAAGAGACGTGCGAGCGAAGAGAAGGACAATGCAGAAAAGTTTTTCGCAATTTGATTTATTTTTATTTTTTTTCGGAAAAATGTTCAGTTTTTGCAGCTCATATATATATATATGTTTCTTTTTTTGTAATTGGGATATGGAGAGAAGGTCGGACACTGGAGCGGGTCGGGCGGTGTCATGTTGTACACGTGGCTCAATATTATAGGCTGATAGATACGTGTACAGAAGATGAAAAGAAAATCATATGTTTTTTTTTTCTGAGGTGGAAATTTGAAGGCATATATATGCACTGCAAACAAACAGAACTTAATTGTTTTTCTATTAAGAGAAAATTATTTTTTAAAGCAACCAAAGAGTATAATACAATTCACTTACAAGTTTGGTATATTTTAAGAAAAAAAATGGATATTGCTATATACCGCAATTGTTTTTTCCACCCACCGCACTCTTTTGATATTTATGCCCTTGTCATAATTTTTTATCAAAAACCAAAACATTTTTTTTCTCTCTTTTTGATTTTTTTTAAATGGATTTGGTCTAAACGGGCAGCGCGCACCGTTCCACCGTACGGTGGAACGAACGACATGCCCGTTCCACCCGTGGTGGAAACGGCACGCGTCGTTCGTTCCACCGTACGGTGGAACGAGAGCGCCGTTCGTTCCACCGTACGGTGGAACGAACGGCGCGTGCCGTTTCCACCACGGGTGGAACGAGCATGCCGTTCGTTCCACCCGTGGTGGAAACGGCACGTTCCGTCCGTTTAGGCTAAATTCATACAGATTCCGCCTCCGATTCGGAGGCGGAACCCGTGATTTCGGAGTAATTTTTTTAAAAAAAACCTTACGGGAGCATTCATGAAGCCTTTACCCGCTCATGCCTTTGGCGGCATGTCGTTTTAGGTCGGGTTTTTTGAAAATCCAAAAAGCTAGAGAGAATTTGAGAGTTTTGAGTTTTTGAGTTTAAATTATGAGGAGGACAAAATTCTCAAAAAAGTGCGGTGGTTGGAAAAAATATTGCGGTAAATAGCAGTCCAAAAAAAATTTATACCAATTTTTCTTTTTTCTTTCCTTTAAAAAGAAAAACTTCCTTAAACATCCAAAGCAAAGACGTCTTTGATTTGATAAAAATAGGAGACATAACTCTATAAAAAAGGGTTAATCCTTGTTAATCTAATAGGATAATTTTTTATAAAAATTATATTTTTTAATATTTTTTTACTCATTACGGTACTTATGGCGCTGTAATGAGCTAGTGGGCAGGAATCCCTCTCACACCACTGTCTCAAATAAATATATATAAAAAAATTAATTTATTATTTTATAAAAATAATAAATTAAATTTATAAAACAAATATAAAAAGAAATTAATTTATTATTTTATAAAAATAAAAATATATATTACACTGATGTTGATTGAATTTTTGTTTTATAGAATTTTGATTAAAATTTAAATTTGATTTTGTTTGGAAACTTTAAGGTTAAATTTGCATAATTTCATATGATTAGGGATAAATCTAAACTTCACTTAAAACGTTAAGGTTAAATATTTAATGGATTACTAACAAAAAAAAAATATTTAGTACATTAATCACATAGTAAAATATTTTAGACGGTTTCAAAAAAAATTGTAATTAATTTATATGTAACAGGTTTAGTTTTTTGAAACTGTCTAAAATATTTTACTGTATTATTAATATAGTTACAAAAAAAAGTATGAAACTGCTTCAAGTTATCGACAAACTGGTTTGTTCGATGTGGCTAAATAACAGTCAAACAAATCTTTTCAAAATTTCGGTAGCGTAGGGTTAAAATTGATCTTGCTTGAAAACGTGAGGGTTAAATTTGCACAATTTCATACGTTAGAGTTAAATCTGCACTTCGCTTGAAATATTAAAGTTAAATATTTAATGCATTAATAACACAGTAAAATATTTTAGACAATTTCAAAAAAAAAATTATAATTAATTTATATGTAACATGTTTAATTTTTTGAAACTGTCTAAAATATTTTACTGTGTTATTAATATAATTACAAGAAAATGTATGAAACTGATTCAATTTATCGACAAACTGGTTTAGAAGGTCTGGCGTGGCTAAATAACAGGCAAACAAGTTTTTTCAAATTTTCGGTAGCGTACAGTTAAAATTGATCTTGTTTGAAAACGTTATTAATAAATTTGCACAATTTCATACGTTAGAGCTAAATCTGCACTTCACTTGAAACGTTAAGGTTAAATATTTAGTGCATTATAACAAAAAAATATTTGGTGCATCAACAATACAGTAAAATATTTTAGACAATTTCAAAAAAAATTTGTGATTAATTTATACGTAGCAGGTTTATTTTTCTGAAACTGTCTAAAATATTTTACTGTGTTATTAGTATAGTTACAAAAAAATATATATATATGAATCTATGTTTTAATTTTAGATTATACATGGTTTTGTCTTGTTTCTAATACCAAGTTTTGTTTTGTCTTGTTTCTGATAATAAGTTTTGTTTTCTCTTATTTTTGATAACAAGTTTTGTTTTGTTTTGTTTTGTGTTGTTTTGCTTCATAGCGCCGTCAAGTAGTATCGAGACTATGTATACCAATTTGAGTCTAGAGGAACATGAAAATAGAGGTACTCTGATTGATGATGGAAATCTCAATTCTGAGCAGATGGATTTAAGATGGTATCGGCTGATAGATTCCTCTCTGATAAACCCGTGGATTTTCAACCAATGCGAGATACTTTGGTTTTCCTGTGGAAACCAGGAAAAGGAGTATACATACGATCCATCAACCCTAATTTATACCTCTTTCAATTTTTTCATGAGATTCATGTGAGAAGAGTGTATGATAGTGGTGCATGGATGTTTGACAATAAGATCCTAATTATACATCAAATGAATCAACATGAACTACCAGCTAAAATTCTATTTTTTTCACATAGATGTTTGAGTTCATATTTACAATATTCCCTATGGATTCATGTCTGAAATGGTGGCTGTGATTATTAGAAATCATGTATCGTCTCTGATTCCAATAACTTTCAAGGTATTTTGAGAGAGTATATTAGAGTTCGTATCTTTATAGATATTCGAAAACTGCTTATAAGGAGAATAAGACAACCAACTAGAGATGAGTTTTAGGCAGAATTTCGCTACGAGAGAATAAAAAAAATTGTTTTATGTGTGGTTTTTTAGACTATACAGATTTCTCATATCCAAAAGTTTATGATTCGATTAATGGAGAAGTTGAAAAGCTCCATGACTCTCATATGCTTATTCAGACCGGAAGGAAGCAATCGAACAAAGGTGCAAAATGGCTGATTATTAAGATCCGGTCAAACATCAGCGGTGGTGACCAGGGAGTGGTGGTAAGCTCCAAAAGAAATCTTCCATATTTAGTGGCATTAATGATGAGACTAATGACGACATTAGTAGAATAATTAATATGACAGTTGATTAAGGAGGAGTAAATCATGGATCAGTTACTATGGGAAATGTTGAATAAAACAATCATATTTAGTGCATTAATCGTGAGACTAATGGCAATATTAATTGAATAATTAATAAAGTAGTTAATTATGAAGGAAAAGTAATTCATGGTTCAGTAACAAACTCTTATATTTAGTGGCATTAATCGTGGGACTAATAGCGACAGTAATGGAATAATTAATATGACAGTTGATTATGAAGGAGGCATAAATCATAGGTCAGAACATGAGTCTGAAAAAGATATTGTGGTTATGGAAGTAAAATGTAGAAGGAAAGAAGATGTTTTAAATGAGGGGAGGAGACAGTTTCAAATAATAGTCTAATTCTGGATCTAAAAAACAGGTTTCAAATGGGTTTGCTGGATAGGCCCACCCATCATCATGAGTCTATTAGCCTGGAACTATCATGGACTGGGCAACCTACGAGCAGTTGGCGTTTTAATGGATCTTGTCCAAAATTACAAACCATTTATTATTTTTTGTTCTCGTAATGGTGGAAACTTTTCGATTAGTGAAGGGGAAGCTATTGGTATTCGAGGGGCTCTTAGGTGGATCAAACTCAAGGGTTTGGATGGTGTGGAGGTGGATGCGCTCTCAGTGGTGGAGCATATTCATCAAGCATACTTTTCGTTCTTCTTATGGTTCAATTATAGACGATTATAAAAGTCTTATTTCTAGTATCAATGACATTTCTGTCAGATTTATAAGTCGTTCTGCGAATGAGGTGACTCATGCTTTAGCTAGGCCTTCTCATTCCTTGTCAGAACTTGTGGAGTAGGGTATTGTCCCTCTATATTTTATTTAACATTCCTTGTATGTTGATTCTGTTTAATGAAACTTATTTTTCTTCAAAAAAAAAATGTATGAAACTGTTTCAATTTATCAACAATCTGGTTTAGAAGATTTGATGTAGCTAAATAACAGTTAAACAAGCCCTTTCAAATTTTCTGTAGTGCGTGGTTAAAATTGATCTTGATTGAAAATTATACAAATTCAATAACATAAGTATAATTTATAGAAAAAAATATAAAAATAAACCTTGTGGTTACACCTGTTTTCAACCGGCACCCTTGTGGTTTAAAAATTTACAAAATGGTATCTTGAGGTTCATTCCGTTAGCAAACACATGCCAAATTGACTAACGGTGTTAAAAAAAAATAAAAAATCAAAGGGAAAATAGTTAATTTTATCCTTATATTTATTTATTTTATAAATTAACCCCCTTATAATCTATGTATCACAAACAAATTCCAAAATAAAATCCAATTACACCATCTTCTCCAACTCTCTTTAATTTCTTATTTTTTTCTTCGTTCTCTCTCTTCTCTCTCCTCTTTGTTGATGTTTCTCTCTCTAATTAGAGAGAGAAAGTGAAACCAGCAGAGCAAAACATAGAAGCACCGTTGATTCTTACGAGCTTAAGTATAAGTCTACAATTACTTACATTATAGCCAAGGACAAGCTCTCTAGCTTGAGCGGTATTTAGGTTAAGATTTTATTTCTGTGCCTCAACATTGTTGAAGTGATCCGCGATGACGATGAGCTTGAGTTCTCGGTAGGGATCGCTTCTGCTAATTTTGGTGTTTCTAATTTCATCGAGAGTCCTACTCGTGGATGTGGATTTGACTGTGATTCTCTGAATTTCAGGAAGATTAAGCTTAATCTTCATGCGTTTTCTTCTTAATTTCTTATTAATTTTAAGCTGGATTAAGCCTTGTTGTGAATTCTGATTGTTTCTTCTTAAAATCAATTGATTATGTTGAAGGTTTCATTTTTATCAACAACGACCCTATAAGCAGCTGTCCTTCTATGTTTTGCTCTACTGCTGCTTCATGGTTTCACTTTCTCTCTCTAAAATCAATTGATTTTAAAGAGAGAAAAATTAACAAAGATGAGAGATAAGAGGGAGAAAGAAGAAAAAGAAAAGAAATCAAAGAGAGCTGGAGAAGATTGTGTAATTGATTTTTATTTTTTATTTTAGGGTTTGTTTGTGATAATTAGATAATAAAGGGGGTTAATTTATAAAATAAATAAATATAAGGATAAAATTAACTTTTTTTCCTTTAACTTTTGACTTTTTTGTAACATTGTTTGTCATTTTGGCATGTGTTTGCTAACAGAATGAACTTAAAGGTACTATTTTATAAAATTTTAAACTTCAAGGGTGCCGATCGAAAATAGGTATAACCATAAAGTTTATTTTTATACTTTTTCCTAATTTATATATTATTTTATTTTATTTTTATAAAATAATAAATTAATTTCTTTTTATATTTGTTTTATAAATTTTATTTTTATTTTTATAAAATAATAAATTAATTTTTTTTTATATTTGTTTGGGGCAAGCCATTGCCCCACTAGTTGACAGGAATCCTTTTGGGGTTCCTGCTTACTAGGCGCCGCGTCATATAAAAAAATATAGTTTTTTAATTCTGATTAAGAAATAGTCACTTTAAGAAAAATATTTTCCAACCAAGTCTAATGAGATAATTTTTTATAAAAATTAATTCAAACAATAGATTAATAAAACAAAGTGAAAAAAACCCCACATATTATTGGGTACTTTTATTTGCTGACCGACCTGTTAATTTCCAGGCAATGAAATTGAAATTGGCAGGATTATGGAGACCAGGCCGAGGGGTTACAATAAACGAATTGATGCCGAATTTGTACGAAATTGAATTTTATCATGAAGTAGATAAGAAAAGAATTCTAGCTGGAGGGCCATGGTCGTTTGATAACTATGTACTGGTTATGAATGATTGGCCGGAGCAGGTAAAGCCAGAATCAGTGTCATTATTCATGATGGCAATATGGGTGCAGGTCCATAAGTTGCCGCTAGGAGCTCGCAATGAGGTTGCAGGGAGACAGATAGGTGAGTTCTTGGGTGAATTTTTAGAATATGATGAGAAGAACGGAAAAGGGATGCTGAACGCGTATATGAGAATCAGAGTACAGATTGATGTCAGAAAACCACTTAAGCGGTTCAAAAAGATCTGTAAGTCAGAAACGGAATCAACTTTCATTCATTTCAAATACGAAAGGATGGGAATATTTTGCTATCTGTGTGGTCTACTGGGGCACTCGGAACGCTACTGTGAGAGACAGTTTGAAGAGAATAGCAATGAATTAAACAGAGAATGGGGCCAATGGTTGAAAACTGGGATTAGAAGAGGCGGGGATCAAAGTGGCTCTAGGTGGTTGAGAGAGTCAGGAGATCAAAACGTTGATCCGAATGGGTTGAGGGGAGTGAGGTTCAATATAGCAAACCAATGCTATAGACAAAAGCAAACATCTCAACATATGGCAGGGGGGTCAGGAGGGGGTCAGAGAAAGGGGGCATATTACAAGAGGAGAATCAGAATGTGCAGAATATTCAAAAGGAAAGTGGGAACGTGGATATGAACATGGAAAGTGCAAAGAAAGAGGCACTAAGAATCCTAGAGGATAGAAAAAGGCGCAGGGGTGAAGAGGAGGGCGGAGGCAAAGGTACTGAAGGATCTTACAAAGTGGGTGAAATTATAAATAAGGAATCCCTTTCCACATTGGATGAGGATTACTTAAGCGAAAATGAAGCGGCGAGACCTGGGAGCCAGGTCCGCCGGGGAGAATGATTTGCTGTAGCTGGAACTGCCGAGGATTAGGGAACGCTCATGCAGTTCGTGCGTTAGGTGACATGGTGAAGGAGTGTCAGCCTGATATTCTGTTCCTGATTGAGACTTTGGTGGATCAAAGTCGAATGGTAATGCTTAGTAAGAAATTGAAGTTTGAGGGATGTTTTGTAGTGGAGAGTAGAGGACATAGTGGGGGACTAGCAATGCTGTGGAAGTCGATAGTTAATTTGAACATATTAAGGTATTCTGATCGACATATTGATGCGAAAATAAGTACAGTAGAGGAAGGGGAATGGAGATGCGTAGGCTTTTACGGATATGCTGATAGATAGGCACAAGCTCTATCTTGGGAGCTTTTGAGGAATATTGCCCATGATTCAGTACTCCCATGGCTGATAATGGGTGATTTTAATTGTATCAGGGATCAAAGGGAGAAGCAGGGGGGAGCGAATTACCCTGAAATTTTAATGCGAAGATTCAATTCTATATTGCAGGAGTGTGGGCTTGTTGAGATCCGGCAAGGTGGTAGTCCTTATACATGGGAGAGAAGTAGGGGTTCAGACAGATGGGTGAGAGAGAAGCTGGATAGAATGTTCAGTAGCACAGGATGGCTCAATCAGTACCCGAGACACCAACTGCGTAAGACGATTACGTCATATTCTGATCATTACCCACTCGTGTTGTCAATGACGGACTTAAAGAAGAGGGAGCAGAAAAAAAAGATTCAAGTTTGAGCAGATGTGGCTACAGGAAGAGGATTTTGCAGCTTTTGTGTGCAATCAATGGAGATTAAATGCAAATCAAAATGTACAGGAAAGGCTAGCAATCTGCGCCAAGGAGACGGAGGAATTTGGGAGAGGCTGTAGAACTCGATTTACAAGAAAGATAGCATATTTAAAGAGACAGCTTCTCCGCTACAGAGATAATAGAGATGAGGAGTCGGTAAGCCGAATGAGAGAGTTGCAGCAGCAGCTTAATGGTGCCTTAGAACAGGAGGACACCTTCTGGAGACAACGCGCAAAACAATACTGGCTGGCAGGAGGAGATCTAAACACAAAGTTTTTTCATCTGTGTGTAAGAGCAAGGAAAAAACAGAATCAGATTTTGTCTCTGGTTAGAGTGGATGGAACTATAATGGAAGAGAAGGAAGAAATTAAGGGGCATGTACGAGATTATTTTCAGCAAGCTTATGCAGAAGAAGGGGAAGGGAACATGGATACTATAAATGTGTTAACAGCAGCCCTCACCAATCGGGATAATGAACAGTTAGAAAAGCCAGTTACAATCGAAGAATTCAAGGCGGCTCTGTTTCAGATGCATCCGGATAAATCACCGGGACCTGGCGGTTTTAATCCGGGTTTCTATCAGTTCTTCTGGCCGGTTATAGGGAAAGAGATCTTTGAGGCCTGTATAGGATGGTTGGAGAGAAGTGAGTTCCCAGTGAGCCTGGATGATATAATCATTGTCCTGATACCGAAAGTGGAGAATCCAAACACGATGGCAGATTTCAGACCTATAGCACTTTGTAATGTGATCTATAAGATTATATCAAAGGTCCTCACCAATCGGTTAAAAAGCTTCCTGCCAAAATTAATTAGCGAAACACAATCTGCTTTTGTCCCTGGAAGATCAATTATTGACAGTGTACAGGTAGCATTTGAAGCCATACACTACATGAAAAGAAACAATAGGGGAGCAAAAGGGGAAGTGGCCCTGAAGATTGATATTAGCAAGGCCTATGACAGAGTAAATTGGAAATTTTTGGAGGAAGTTATGAGGAGGATGGGTTTTGGTGTGAAATGGATTCAGTGGGTAATGTTGTGTGTAACGACAGTATCATATTCAATCTCAGTGAATAGGGAATTGGTCGGTCCAGTGATTCCTGGGAGAGGCCTTAGACAAGGGGATCCTCTCTCCCTTTACTTATTTATACTGTGTGCAGAAGTCCTATCTCAACTTATTTATAAGACAGAGAGGGAAGATTTAATTAGGGGTTGCAGGGTGTGCAGAGGGGCTCCAGTTGTATCTCATCTTTTCTTTGCAGATGATAGTTTCTTGTTCTTTGGAGCAACGATTGGAGAGGCTGAAGTGATCTAGAAGATCCTGACAGACTATGAAAAAGATTCAGGCCAGGCAATAAATGTCAACAAATCAAGTATCTACTTTAGCTCTAATGTGAAAGAAAATGAGAAAGATGGGATATGTAATCTGTTGGGTGTGTGGTCGCCGTTGAATACGGGTAGATATCTAGGTTTACCATCACTTATAGGGAGGTCAAAAAGGAGTCTGTTTACCTTCCTTATTGATAGGTTGAGAAAGCGAGTAAATGGGTGGAGCTTTAAATTCTTATCCAGTGCCGGGAAGGATGTCTTGATAAAAACCGTAGCCCAGGCACTGCCTACTTTCTGTATGAGCACTTTTTTAATTCCCAAATCTATTTGTGAGGAGCTACAGAGAGTATTGAACTCGTTTTGGTGGGGTAAAAAGGAAGACGGTAGGGATAATATTCACTGGTTTGGGTGGGAGGGATTGTGCAAAAAAAAGGAGAGGGGAGGATTGGGATATAGAGATCTACATATGTTTAATTTGGCGCTTTTAGGAAAACAGGGGTGGAAAATCATATCAAATCCAGATACCTAGTCAGTAGAATGTTCAAGGCTAAATATTTCCCGACTGACAACTTCATGCAATCTAAATTGGGTAGAAATCCTAGTTTCATATGGAGAGGGATATAGAAGTCGATTGAGGTTCTGTCCCTGGGACTGAAATGGGAAGTATGAGATGGGGAGAGAATTAGAATTTGGAAGGATCCCTGGGTGGGAAGTGAGGGGAATTTCATGATAGAATCCAGGGAGCCAGGGGAGAGAAGAGATATGAGAGTAAAAGAGTTATTTGTGGATGGAGAGAGAGCTTGGGATGAAAGGAAATTAACAAAGTACTTTTCTATGAGGGAGGTGGAGGAGATTAGTAAAATTATTATCCCAATCAGAAATAGACCGGATAGGCTAGCCTGGCAATTCACCAAAAATGGTCACTTTTCAGTTAAATCTGGCTATAGAGCCTTGGAAAAACAAAAATGGGGAGGGGAAGTAGTATTGGAATGGAGTAAATTGTGGGAGCTTGAAATCCCACCTAAGATTAAATTGTTTGTGTGGAAGTTATGCTCCAAATGCTTACCAGTGAGATCAACGCTAAGGGCCCATCACATGCCAATACCGAGTAATTGTTTAATTTGTGTAACGGATCTGGAGTATGGGTGGCACCTATTCTGCATGTGTACATATGCGAGAAGTTGTTGGCAAGAGGTGGGTTTAAGTCCACCGGAGGGAGACTATGATGACGTCGTGGATTGGTTGAATGTGAAGTGTGTGGAAGAGGATGATCAATTTCTGCAGAAGGCTGTCTGTGTACTTTACTCGATTTGGCAGCACAGAAATGCAGTTTTATGGCAAACAGAAGTGAAGCCTGCCAATATTCAAGTACAGGGAGTTAGAAGGCTCGTGGAGGACTGGAGGGAAGCAATGGTAAGAAAAATGGAGGAGGAACAGCAGATACAGCAGTGGCTAGCAGTAGTTGCTGTCCAAAACAGGAGCAGGGAACAAATGGTTTTAGAAGGGAGGAGGAGGAGGGGGGTACGGGCTGCGGAACCGGTAAGGGAAAGAAGGGGACTAGTGATAAGGGAGGGAAGGAACGACAGGGGAGAAGAGAGAAGGGAAGTAGAAAATGGGAATGGAGGGGTGGAAGAGCAGGGGCGGGATGGTAGAAATGAGGAAGCAGGTGAGGGGAATGTAGGGATGGGGATTGGGGTGGTGGGGATGGACGAAAATGGAGGAAGGAGAGTAGGTGAGGAATTAATAAATGAAAGTGCAAACAATGTAGAAAGTGCAGGTGTGGGGAGTGTAGGAAGGGGGATTGGCGTGAGTGGAGGTAGAGGTGCAGGTGGGGATTTATTATTTGAAAATGCAGCAAGTTCAGGAAATGCAGGTAGGGGGAGGCGAGTTAGTTGGTTAGCGCAAAGAGATTTAAGTTTGGATGAGGAAAGTATAAACAATCGGGAACGGGTGGCTGTTCACGGAATTAATCGGCGAAGGCCGGCAGAGGGAAGCTTAAAGTGTAATCTGGACGGAGCTGTATTTAAAGAAATGGATTGTTGTGGATGGGGAGCAGTTCTTCGATCAGATACAGGTGAATTTATGGCTGGAGCAAATGGAATTATCAAAGGAATCCACGAGGCAAAAATTGTAGAAGCTTTAGCCTTACGGGCATGACTGCTGTGGGCAATTGAAATGGAACTCGAGTGGGTTCAGTTTGAGTTGGATGCGAAGGTAGTTGTTGATGGTATCCAGAGAGAAGAAAGGGACCTATCCGTATTCAGTGATATCTTAGAAGATTGCAAAGAACTATTGAAGGACAAAATGTTTACTGTGTCTTTTATTCCTCAACTAGCGAACAGAGCGGCGCATAAAGTAGCGAGACACGCTCCTTCCAATGCTAGTTGTTATTCTTTTTTTGATAAGCCGGTTTGGCTAATAAGTGTAATTCAGAAGGATATTCAAGCCTCATTAATATAAGTTTTCGTTTTTACAAAAAAAAAAAAAAAAAAACCCACATATCTCTATGATATATTTTTTAATTTGTGGATAATATATTGATTATAGTCTATTAACATATAATATTTAAAATTTCATTATTTTACAATTATGCTTGATATATTATAATTAAATATAAATATTACATAAACAGTGGCAGAAACAGGACTCAAATGATTCAGAACTCAAATATTTAATAACAAATATTTTTATAACATCAAGAAAAAATAATTGTATATAACAGTTGTTTTGAACTTTCATTTCGTGTTTCGGTCTTCTTTGAAATTATTACCTTTTTGGCGCATTCTTAGACTTTTGATCTTTCATTTTTTTAGTTCATTAAACCCTTGGATCTTTTATTTGGATATATAATGTTCCTTATACATTAAACCTCTGATGATAAAAAAAAATCAATTTTGAAAATAAAACTCAGCTAATAAAGTATTATTCATTGCATCTGCATTCGAAATTTGTATTTTTTTCACTGTTTGAAATCAGTTTTAGATATGTAATTTGACTATAGGAAAACTATAAAAACTTCAATTCAAATGTAAAAAATATTTTTTTTTATAATTTCAAATATAGATGAAGTTAATAATGTCTTTTTAACAGAATTAGATGTTCATAACTTACTAATTTAGTAAACAAGAGCTTAGAGTATCCAACTTCAAAAATCACCCAAAAATATAATATTTTCTTTTCTTTTTCATCCATATCAGTTGTTTACAATTTTTTAAAAAAATATGCTCCAATGATAAGTAATTTTAAAAGTTATCACTAGGGTCACACAAATCATTATTTTATATATAATTTATTTTAATTATAAATATTGCCATAAAATTCCACTAATAGTAAGCAACTAATCATTTTTTTTTTCAAAGGAGTATTAAAAATTGGCAATATGGCCATAATAATTTAAGCAACCTTTGTTGCTCTAATGCAAAACACTCTTTCAAGCATCATTTACGTCATCAAACACTCTTTCAAGCATCTCCCATTGGAGCTTCTCTTAATGAGACCAAAAATAAATGATCAGAAACTTAATGTATCTAAATAAAAGATAAAAGACAAAAGACTTAATATATATATATATATATATATATATATATATATATATATAAAAGATCAAGAACCAATGATGCTTTTTACCTACTTTTTTTTTTTTTTACTAATTTAATGAAGGTGTTAAAAGTGAGCATTGAATCTAATCATGTTTAGAATCCAATTTAATAAAAATCACTTTTGTCATCTTAGAGCATCTCCAAGAAATTTTTAGTGCACTCTCTAAAAATAATATAAATAATTGACTCTTAGTGATTTAAGAGTGACTAAAATATATCATCTCCAACCATACTTTTTATATTCACTCATTATTTATTATTTTATAATTAAAATTATTAATGATTGTTATATTTATCAACCGTGAAAAGATAGAGACTCTTTCATAAAAAAAATTATTAAAAAAATTAAGTTAGAAGACATTAGGAGATGAAGAGAGACTCTTTATTAATAGAGAGGATGAAAATGTTGTTGGAGCTGATTTTTAATTCTTTCTCTTCAAAGTTTAACTTAAAGTCAAATTAAAAGGCTCTTAGAGATGCTCTTACGGGGTGTTTGTTAGAAGGGATATAGGAGGTGAGATAGGGATAAAAAATACAAGATAAGTTATCCCGTGTTTGTTTTGGAGATAGAAGAGTGAGACGGATGAGGGATAAGCTTCTTATCCCTCAAATCCTATACCCAGGAGGGGGGTGGTATAAGGAGGTGGGATAAGCTCCTGCGATTTTAATAGGATGGAAAAGTCCATCTTATCCCTCAAATTAATGTTATGTAGTTTAAATAGGATTAAAATAATAAAATGTATTATTTTATCCCTATCTCTATCCCACATACCAAACATTGAATAATAATTCTCGACTATCATATTTTTATCCCTATCCCAACCATTTATCCTTATCCCTATCCCAACTTTTATTCCTATCCCTATCCCAATAGAATATCAAACGCCCCGTTAGCTAATCAAATAAGCAGCAAGGGATTTTAAAAGAAAATTTTGGGAGAGAGAAGAAAAGGTAAGGGGAGAAAGAGAAGAAAATGCACCAAGAGATTTAAAAGAAAATTAAAGAGAGAACAGAGGAAAACGCTGCAAACGGATTTTTTTTTTTAACAATATATTAACTGCTGTCTATCTATTTCCATCCCAATAAATGAAACGATGCCATTTTATCCATTGAGTGTAACCGGGTTGTTTGATATAAAGGAATAGGAAAAAAAGAATAGATAGAAATTATAATTTTACCTTTCTTTTTCAACACGATCTGCAAACAGAGGAAGGGGTTAAGTTTTGATGCTCTCAAACTTTCATGGGAAAAATAATATTTTCTCAGATTTCCGGCTGCTTGCCGGGCTCCAGCTCCGGCTAGCCCCTTGATTCTGCCGCTGATATAAATATAATGAACTTCACATAACAATTTCTTGCAAGCGCAAATGTACCAAAGAAAAAGAGACTCGGTTATTGACATGTTGATGAGCCCGGGTATCCATTCGGTCCGCACAAGCCTGTGTGTTCTGAAGGTTGAGTTTGGATAAGGAAAATTGACATTAAACTCAGGTCTGTTAAAGTTTTAGTTATTTTATTTTTTTATTTGTAAAAACTATATATATTTAATGGGTTTCCAACATGAATATCGTAACTAATTATAAAATTACAACTAAATCAATATTTTCTATGTATAACAAATAAAATATGTTTTACACTTTAATTTATAAATCATAAACTCTAATTGTGATTGATGAGACCTGATGGGATTTGGACTGATGACTAGTCAACTTATGAAGTAAGCTAGTGGATGTGTTCATTTCCACTGATTTCAAGTAAGGTGAAAATAGGTGAAAGTGAAAGTGAAAGCAATTGGTGTGCAAAAGGTGAGGCTGTTAGCGTTTTAGGAGTTATTTAAAAACGAGCTACAAAAAGGAGAACCAAAACCAAAAAGACACTACATTAAACTACTTACTTTTGAACTGTGATTGAATTTTTGGAACTATTTACATGTTTTGATAAATTATACTCTCAAATCTAGAACCAATAACTACCTAACTGTATTTAGGGACAAAAAAAGAGCAAAAACCAGAAAACCATAGTCATCTATTGTTGGATTTCCACTCCATAATAGCAGACAAAAGCGAATAATTTGGTAGCAGATTCTTATTTGGAAGAGGCAAGTTAGTCATTGGTGATTTATCATTTAGTTCCAGCCACTTCTCTATAGCTCCACGGTCATATGTATATCCATCTGCTGCAACACATGGCTCCACCATTACTTCCTGTAATTGCATAAACCAAACAAATTTATCATCTTTCTGCAAATATTTCAACTTTGCTTTTTTCTTCATCTCTTACCTTAACTATTGGACACATAAAATGGTACGGAGGTGTGAGTCGAGAACTCAAAATTGCATCCCTGGCCTTATCTGCAACACCCTTCAATCTCTCAAGCACAGGAAGTACTTTCTCTTTCAGATCAGGTCTATCTCGCCGCCGCAATTCTGCACAGCTAAGTCCTAATAAAGCCAGCTCTTTTGTTTCATCATGTGGCCAGTTTCCCGCTGATGAATCTAGAATCTCGGATAAATGACCTTCGTCGATTGCTGTTTCCATTTTATGTGTTAATGCTATTGCTGGTTTTGCAGTCAGTAGTTGTAGAATGACCATCCCGAATGCATAAACATCAGATTTTGGAGAAATTAATCCGGTTCTTTGATACTCAGGGTCTATGTAGCAGAGTGTTCCGACTGGTCCTGTGTCTGCCTGCATTGTGGTTGCATATGAAACATCTGACTGAAGAATTGTTGAAAGGCCAACGTCGCCAATCTTGCTAATGAGGTTATGATCAAGCAAGATGTTGGCTGGTTTCAGATCACGATGAACGATTGGCTTTGGCTTTGCGTTGTGGAGGAAAGCGAGAGCTGAGGCTACTTCCCAAGCGATTCGGACTCTTTCAAACCATGGGATCGGTGGGGTATTGTTCAACCGGAATAGCCTATCTTCCAAGCTACCATTCTCCATATACTCGTAGATTAGGCAACAATTATCGGGACAAGCACCGAGAAGGATCAGCAAGTGCGGATGACGAACTTTACTCAAGATCTCAAGCTCTTTTTGGAATTGCTTGGAATTAGAATTTTCTTTTGAGTGAAGCACTTTCACTGCTGCAGTTGTATGATGCAAATCACACTTGTACACAGTTCCATATGCTCCCATTCCGATTTTAAATTTTTCTGAGAATGACGATGTGGCAGACACGATCTCTTCCCAGGTGAACTTCTGGTACTGCTCTACTGAACCTTCAAGAGCACTCTCCAACTTTTCTTTTTCTTTGGCATCACGCGTGGCTTTAAACTCAGCTTCTTGCCTATGTGAAGCTTCTCTTTCAGCACGTTCCCTTATGTACCCTGCCTCCTTTATTGCAGCTTCCCTCCTTTCCTTTTCTTCGCTTGCTAATTTGTTAACTAAATCCTCCTTGTACATTATTTCCTTGAGCTTTGTTGCTTCCTCGTTATGACGCTTATTCAGGCCAGTTAACTGAGAAAAACCAGGGGACCGAATAACATTAACATAACTGAAATAACTGAAACAATGCTTTATAAATTACATGAAAAAATGAGTATAAGAATCAAAGAAGAAGAAATTACAACTGAAACTTCACTCAAACACAGGTGCCAAAACTCACCTTTCGAGATGCATCAACTGCCTCACTTTGAGCCACAGCATACATCCCTCTTATGTGCCTTAATTCAACTCTCAGCTTTTCTAGCTCAAACTTAAGATTTGCCTGCATTTATGATTAAAAAGAAGAGAAGATTTACTTCAATGGTTATATGCATAGGACTCGATTATACTTCCAAAAAGATAACTAAATACAATGAAGCAATCAATTGCAACAAATGTGTCCAAAAGATAGCTTGTAATTTTCATAAGATAATACCAATCATTTATTTTTTATCATAGGCTTTGGATTCGAAAAATACAATTTCTTCTTACAAGTGCAGAATGCGAATGAGTTTTACCATAGCCTAGGTTGAATAAATCTCAAAGTTATTTCAAGTTTTCAAAGGCTTATGATCAGTAATTACTATAGAAACTTGTGTGAAATGCACCAACAATACAGTAGTAAAAATGATTTCAAACAGAAGATCTATCACATGCCCTACCCCCAAAATAATAATTAAAAAAAAACATCCGAATTCACAGGCCAAATGAAATGGTTTAGCAGTCAAATATGCCCAGATGAATGTCCCTCAGCACCAGGTATCCAGTCAAAGAAATAAAGAAGTTACCGGGCCATCACGTGAACAATAATCTGAGACTGCATCAGAGGTGGAAGCTTGATCAGATAACCATGACTCGTAATCAGCTTGGGATTGTGAGCTTTTGCAACTAGAACTCCAACTTAAAGTGTGTCCAATTTCTGAAGTACTGGGACAAGAACTTTCTGCATAAATCCTGTCCATATCCAGAGACTTGCATCTTGAATGATTGGTCTGAATCGAATTTGTTCTTGTATGAACAGCGAACTCTCTTGTACTCGAAAAGTCTCGAACCTCTTGATCCTGAGACTGAAGACTTGAATGATTGGTCTCTACGGAATTTGTTCTTGTGTGATGAAGGCCATGGTTTATTGTTGAAAGAGCTTGAAATCGCTGAAGAGGTAGGGAAGTAGAATTGAACTGAGAGAACGAGTCCACAGAGGTAAAATCTGCACATTCCACAAAACAGAAGAGGTTATCAGTCCAGAAAGTGATTGCTCAGAAGCTGGAATCATAGCTTTCAATTGGTAGATGCAGCTCAAATATTTAAGTACCAGCACATGTTTGAGTGCTAAAAGTGTGACTCGATGAGTTACAAATTGACGAATTTGATACACTACTATCGTCATTAATGCTTCCATTTGTCTCCTCATCAGATGGACGGATAGATAACAATTTTCCTTTTGAAACAGCATAAACTGTACAAAAATTTGGGATGCAAGCAGATATTCTCGAAGACATTGTATTTCCCCTCAGTTTCCTGGAAACATTAACTTGTCAAAAGCATGTTAAAAAGAGCAACACAACAGAAAATATTTACATATACACAGTGCTTTTACGATTGCCTTTGTACATTGATATACTTGTTTTGTCATTCATTGTTCAACTATTTCTTTTTCAAATAATCATGATAAAATATAGACCTATCTAAAAAAACTCATAATCAGTTAGCAGAATCATTTTTCTGAAGTTAATGGTGTTAGACACATTGTCTTGTAATCATGGAGATTCACCTCTTTCATTGAAAGTGAAAACATTAGAGACAGCTCTTCTCCATATTGATCATTCCTAAATGAAATTATGATTCAATTCCGACCTAAAGCCAAATATTTCTAGTGCATTCGCACGATCATTTGCAAAAGTAATGAAACCTCCATCCTTATTGTATTGCAATTACACATTAATTCTTGTTGCGACTATTATTTGAGAAATCACTCCACAAATTTATATCCTATACATATTCATATAACAAGGATAGATAAAACAACTATTCCAGCATTCAGTTTCTAAACAATTAAGCTGAATAATCACATTTTAAGCCGTAAATACCTTGTAAACAACCCACGAGGAGCAACACCAATAACAAGCTTTTTGATATTGCTCTTAGTAACTTCCTCTTTTATCCCATTAGCCACATCATCTGATTCAATTGTGATGACATCTACTTGGACCTATATTCAAAGAGCTCGCTTTAAGTTGCACTTCTTAAGATTCTGTTTCAAAAGATTCAACTGTAATAGAGAGAGAGAGAGGAACCTTTCTCCGAGTGCAAAAGTTGCTGAAAGGTAGAAGCATTCGAGTTGTCTGCCACTCTATTTCCTTCCTATATGCTGCAGCTATATCATCTCGCACTTGTGCCATAGGAATGGAATTCCCCACTGAAAATAAAGCAAGATCAGAAAGCAATAATTGGGTAATCTTCAATGACTTAGGCAGGAAAGAAAGCTTACTCGGTGTGGGAACAGCAGTAATCATAGGGCGGACATGTAACAATTTGAATGCAACATTTTCCTCTGGGATGAACTTGTCCAATGCCCAATTCACTAAGTATTTGCTGTTCCTTTTTCCATCAATGGCTATTCCGATGGTTAAAGGTGGGTGAGGAGGCAAACCAATTGCCTTTTCAGCTTCAACCATTTCACTTCCCTCAATTACTCTCCCACTTCTCTCTAGAACCAGACCAATTACGCTGAGAAAAAGATTTAAAATTGATGATTAAGAAAAAGTAGTAGGGTTTATCAGTTCCTTAATTTGTTCTTAAATTCAGATGTCACGTGAAAATATCATTGTTCCATAAATTCTCCAGTGGAAAAAGGACCAGATTTTCCCCCATAGAAAGGTATATGTACCACATAACAGGAAGTCATCTATGTTCTTATTTGTTTACCATGCTATGCCACTGTAATCTACACAACTTAGTTCCTAAACCCAGAAATTAAAATTCCATTAAAAAGAAAACAAGCCGAAATTCTCCAGAAATTGAGCAATTGAATAATTTGAAACTCCAATGAAAACATAGAAATCACATAAAATGGAAAGTACATAGAGAGAAAAACAGCACTGACCAACAGTTGAGAAGATGAAGCTGTGACCTTTGTGTAAAAAATGAAAGTCGCCCAAACTTGAGTCAATGAAAATCACTATCTAGACAGTTCAACTACCTACCTCACATCACATGTGTGCTCGAAATATGAAAGGAAAAAGGAAGTACGCCGTGGGGTATTTTCCTATCAATTATCATCTGACAATGATTTTCATGCCTTTTGAATGTGATTTTTTTAAACTGGATTTCTGGATTTAGATGACGATAATGATTAGTGTAAAAGAGACTAGTTTTTTGGTTTTATTATTTCGCAGCAGCCAATGGGCAGAGTTCCCTGCTTGCTTGTTGACTATATATCCGTATCTTTATTAAAATGTAAATTACAAGGAAAATTGGTTAGGAAAATAGGATATTTAGGCTAAAAAAAACGTCGTATCTTTTCCCATACAGGAATCCAGATAATTCCAAAATTACTCACTTCTCACTATTTTAATATATATACTTCTACAAATTCCAAACCACAAGTTCAACTATGCTCCTGTTTGGGAATTAGTTGTTAGCTGTTAGCTGATTACATTAGCTGATTTGACTAGCTGATTTGATTAGCTCTGTTTGGTAAAAATTAGCTGATTGATAATAGCGGTTTGTGCAAAAAGACGAATAAGGGCATTAATTTTGGCGCAGGAGAAAAGGGAGTCTATTTCTCAGGGTTAAAGAAGTCTATTAATTTTAATATTGCAAAACGCTAATTGAAAAAGCTCATTTTAAGAGCTTTTTCTAAATTAGCGTTTTCATCCCAAAACTCTCTTCCAAACCTCTCTCCACCAAACACTTCAATTAGCGGTTTCAGTGGTCAAACCTCTAAAGTTGGTCAAAACCGCTCTTTTTATCCCAAAACGCTCTTTACCAAACAGGGTCTATATCAGACTTGATCGCTGTTTGTTTTAGCTTTTCGGAACAGTATGTACCGTTTCACTCTAAACCGTATAAAATATAGCATTTGGTTAGATTTATATAACCACAGCGTTTAGCATTTTCTCAGTTTTTTTTGGAGCTTTTCACGAAAAGTTTTTTTTTTTGAGCTTTTCATAAACTGTTGTTCGTAGTTATTTGTTGTTAACAAAATTTTCCTTCTTATTTCCACAAAATGTTTTTAAAACATGTCCATATTGAATATTTTAAATACTAACAGCAATATTTTAATATAATTTTACCAAACACTAATAATTAAACATCTAACAACAACAGCAAACAGTTTATTGCAACCACAAACAGCTAACGACAACAACAACGACTATTAGCTAACAGCTGAACCAAACAGACCATTCACTACACTTATTAACTTTTTCTCAAATGTTAATAGTTAAATAGTGAGGTTTAATGTTTTAAAACTGGGTTAAATGTCGAATTAGATTCACAATTGGATCAAAAATCAATAGATTCAACCAATTGATTTGGATTGGTTAAATTGAATGACGTTAATAAATAATAATAATCCCTCCAATCAAGTATAAAAATATATATGTAAATATAATACGATAGTAGATATACATTTCACACTTTAAATTTAATTTATAAAAATTTATTAGACTTTTAAATTTTATTTTTAAACAAGGTTTGTTTATATTGCAAAAATACATTAATTTTTTAATAATATTTATCAAAATATATACAAAAAATACTAATTAATATTTTAAAATTTTCATATTTAAATATTAGTACTATAATATATATTTACATTGTTGATAATAGTTATAAGTGGAAAGCTATTTTAGTAGTAACCAATGCATAATGATTATCTAGTGATTCAAGTTCAAATCTTGTTAGTTATGTGTGGCATCGAGAACTCCCTAAATCCTCGGCCAACCAATTCTTATCGAAGGGGTCTATCCCCTTTAAGCATCAAACATTTCGTCAATTTTTTTTGTCGGTTACCCATCCCGGAGGGTCTCTCTGTGATTAAACCTCACCTTATAAATGATAAGAACTAACTTTGGAGCCAAAAGTGTCTGCAGAGGTCCATCATACGGAGACATACGCCTCCCTTCACGAAGGTCGGATGTCCAACTCTCCTAGTTCCTAGTGGACTAGGGTGGATCGCTTAAACCAGTACGAACAACTGGTCCAAGAATTGACGGAGATCCGATGCCAGGGTCCGCTATAGTGTTTCTTATGCTAACTCGAAACCCACGGCTAGTGGAAGTTGACCTGTCTAATTCACCATTCGTATCCAATCCTCCTTGTAGCCTTGCAACTGCTATTGCCAAAGCTTAGAGATGACTTTAACCATTCCTAAAGTTGAGTTTGTCTATGGCCAAACTGTTGCTAGTCCGATTTTCAAAACATTGAGTTTAATTATAAAATTAACGAAAACCAAAACAGAAGCACTAAAAAAATTTCAACAACTTGTGGAAGAATGGGCTCTAGCATTTTGGAAGTCGTACACAATTTTTAAACTCTTTTTTCATATCTATATTATCTTAGAAATAATAAATACCAAATAGTAAAAAAATATATATTATTAACTACTATTTAAATATATATTAGTCTTGATATAATAATCAAGATCAAATAATAATAACATAAAACTAAGAAATTATTATTCTTCTCGATTTTATATGTGCAAAATTACTAATTAAATAACTATAATTTTGTTCAATTAAAATTTTCCCCTCAATAGACAATATGGTCAAATCGTTCAATTTCACTTATAACATAGTTGAAACCGATTCCAAAACGTTACTAAATCAAAACTAAAAAAATCAAATCAAAACTAAAAAAAAAAATCAACAATAACAGTACATATTTTTTTGGTAAAATACACAGAATTTGAGTCTCCAATGTTAGCATTAACTTAAAATACACAGAATTACACAGAATTAACCTATATAAAGGAATTTATGTATGTAAAATCAACAAAATACTTACATGAAGAGTTTGGATTTTGGATTGATGTATGAAATGGAAGTTGGATTGCAAATGATGAGAAGTGTAATTGAGGCACAATTGTTCGCATAAATAATATTTTTCAAAAATGTTAAGTGATAATTGATATTGCGTAGATTCGGCAGCACCGTAAAGCGTCCCTGGGAGGCGCCGTTGGGATCGACCGGGGGCACTCCGATGCCTAAGTTAGTAAACTTCTTGAGAGAATAAACTGTAATGACAAAGAAAGGTTGAGAAGAGTGTGTAAGTGTACCTCTGTTGTCATGTTACAATGGTATTTATACAAGTTTGAGTGACAACTGTAATAACCTTCTCTTTAATGTCTCTTTAATGAAGAGTAATGCTCTTTCAATGTAGTTTAACTCCATCCTCTAACCTCCGAGCTTTGGCATGTTCTGAGCTATCATTAATGCTAGTTAAATGATAGTGAGTTACGCCGTATAATCCTCTGCTTCTTTTAGAGGCGGATTGCCATATGAGGCGAATCCCCTTTTTGCCCCTCTTGGGCGGATCTTTGTAAGAATCCCTAGCACGACATCGTATTTCCAACTAAGGTGGATCATAAGTGGAGCTCTACGAGACGACATCGTATTCCTGTTATGTGATATGTGGCGAATCGTAAGAGGGAATGCTCAAGACGACACAGTATCTTTATCTGTACGCCATATATATCTTGGTGGCAGACCTTTTCTCCTTTAAGCCCTCTTCGCTAGGGAATATCTCCAGCTTAGTCCTTCATGTTTCATGACAGATGTTATCAATAATATATATGTTAAGCCCAAAATATACCTAAAATATCATACATAAATACGTTAAATTTACATTGAAATCGTGCTAATTATATTCATTTGGAATACTTTTACGTCTTTATTTACTTCTTTGATGCAAGGTACTTAATTAATTGGTTAAATCCAAATAGGAGCTAAAACGGAGCTAAAATGGAGGAAAAACCTAAAAAACGTACCGAGAATGCATATCAGACAAAAGAACGCTCAAGGAGGACAAGAATCAGTCGAGAGACAGGGAGATAACTCTCTGTCGTGATTGAGATTTTCATAATCTCAGTCGCGACTTACGAAAGGCGTCACGAAAGAAGAACGAAGTCTTCAACTCGCCCCTATACCCCCTGTCGCGACTGAGATTTTCAGAATCTCAGTCGCGACAGTGAAGTATTCTGCACATAATTCACATGTTTTAATTCGAGAAACGCGTCTGTTCGTTTGGATAAAAGCGACCCTTCACCAACGGACACGACCCATCATTTACAGCCCTTCAACAACTATAAATAAGTGATTCATTTCAGAAATTGAGAGGTTGGAAAAGTTAGAGAAATTAGAGAAGAAAGTTATTATGTTGAGTTTTTGATTCAGAAAAGAATCAGAAAGTTAGATTTCATTTCTGTGTAAACAAACTTGCTATACACAAGTTGTTATTAGATTAGTTATAAACACAATATTAGTTTAGTTTCTAAGGTTGATCAGAGACAAGTTTTCATTCAGGTAGTGGACTGACCAGTCTCTATTCCGAAGATCCAGCGAGAAGAATTGACGGCTGAAGCGTATGAGGTTTGACGCACCTACGGAGTTTGAGGGAAAGATTGACAACCCGGATCTCAAAGTTTTCATTGCAATGCTATCCAAGTTTCTACTTCTCTGTTAACTTGTGAAGATTCACATTTCATTAATGATATATTTATTTTATTCAATGCATTCTTTCTGTTGTTATTTTGATATTGTTCTGACAAAATGATTTTCAAAATGATAAATTGGTGTTTTTATTAAAACGTTCTATTCCATCTTATTCATATAAGAACTTTGTTGAACACTTGACAGATTTAGTTTTTATGGATGATATGATCGCTGATCGCGGCTTATCAGACATAAAATACTAGTTTGATTAAGGTAGAAATCTGCTCCGATCCAGAGAGATTTCTACGGTTCAAAGCCATTTAATTGAATAAATCCCTATATTATTACATGTCCATAATCTTTACAAAGTTAAAGTTGTTTTCTTTGCTTTATGAAAATGAGTTTTATACCTACTATTTATTCCAATTACGGAAGTATCTGTCTTGTAATCAAAATCTCAAGACAGAACTGTTCTCTAAACTCGATATAATACTTCTATCTAATCCTAATTTATACGAACCAATACAATCAATTAAACGTATTTCTTTTGTTAAACCTAAACACGTGATTAAAACCGAATTAAATAAAGTTTTAGTTAAAAAGCGTTCCCTGTGGGTTCGATATCTTTTATTACTACAAGCGTATACCGTGCACTTGCGGAAATCGCTCAACAAGTTTTTTGGCGCCGTTGCCGGGGAACGCCAAAATTTTTGACAAAATTTTAAATTTTTCGTGTTTTATTTCGAATCTAGGTTTAAACATACTTATTTTAACTTTTATAATTTAATAATTTTCATTTACTAATTTATTTATTTTTCAAATTCTGTTTTGTAGGTAGTTTCGATTCGTGCAAGATTTCAGGTTCATGCGCAGTTCTCGAAGTTCAGGCACAGTGTTATAAAAGTCGTAAGGCGCTAGTCGGACGGACAAGACCTCAAAAGATTAATCGGGGATTTATCGGGGACTAATCGGGGATTAATCGGATATGTATTTTTCTATTTTTTATATTTATAATTAAATAAATATTATATAAACACATTTAAAATATAAATTATCACATCTAAAAATAATATTAATAATATATAAATATTATAAATATTTGCTTTAAATAAATAATAAAATATCCATAAATATTCATAAAAAATATGTCTACTACCTTCTCCATATTCATCAAATAATTCTTTATTTTCTTCCTCAAAATATTTAATATTTGTAATTTAATATATTAAAATTAATTTTATTTAGTGCTATGTAAATTAGTTCTATTATTTTTAGTTGTTGTTGTGATCATTAATTATTTGTATTAATTATTTTGTAGCAAAATTTTTATAATTTTATGATTTGACCCGATTTTTGGACGCCTAACCCGATTTTTAGCCGACTGGCCCGATTTTTAGCCGCCTAACCCGACTTGCCCGCCTAACCCGACTTGCCCGACTAGCCCGACTTGCCCGATTTACCCCGACTTGAACCGCCTAGGCGGAAATATATCGGACCCCCGACTTAACCCGCCCAGTTATAAAAAATCGGTCAGTGTTCTGAATTTCACCGACTAGTCGGCCGATTAGTCGCCGACTTGGCCGACTTTAGAACACTGTTCAGGCATTGTACCAGACCCTATAGACCCAGAAATTGAGAAAACCATTAGGAAGAACAAGAAAAACAAGAAAAACAAAAATAAGACCCCAGTAAAAACATTTACCGAGCCAGAAAAAATGGCAGACCCACCAACACTTATGGATTACGCTAGGCCAGGTGTGGCCGGTGTGACCAATAGTATCGTTCGACCCAGAATCACCGCAAACCAATTTGAAATTAAGCCAGCTTTGCTTAATATGTTGCAAAATAATGTAACATTTTACGGGTTACTTAACGAAAATCCTAACACCCATTTAACAAATTTCCTTGAAATTTGTGACACTTTTAAAATCCCAGATGTGACTGCAGAAGCAATCAAACTTCGCCTCTTTCCTTTCACTTTGAAGGATAGAGCCAAAGAATGGTTAACTTCTATGCCAGCCGCAACTTTTGCCACTTAGGAACAATTAGCCCAAGCATTTTTATCAAAATATTTTCCTTTAGCAAAAACCGCAAGAGTCATAAAAGAGTTAACATCTTTTTCTCAAAATGATAATGAGACTCTTTATGAAACTTGAGAACGTTTTAAAGAACTTCAACGTTTATACCCACACCACCAATTACCCGCTGAACTTTTAATGCAAACATTTTACAATGGACTAAATCCTACAACTAGGGGTTCATTATATGCTATGTCGGGAGGGCTATTTATGAAGAAAACATCAGCCCAAGCGAGAGAGCTTTTGGAGGAAATGGCAATCAACATCAGTATGTGGCCCGCGGAACGTGGACATATGCCGGGGGCAAAACCATCATCCTCAACCACACCATCAGTTAAAGGTATAGTTGAACTTGATCCAGTCGCGATGCTACAAGCCCAATTTTCTGCTTTATTGCACAAAATTGACAAATTTATGGCACCACGCGATACCAATGGTAATCCAATCCAAACGGATGTGGATTACGAAAATATGAGTGAGATCGAACAGGTAAATTTTGTCCAAGGGCAAAACCAAACTAATAATCCTTATTCTAATACTTATAACTCTGGATGGAGGAATCATCCTAACTTTAACTGGAAAGATAACAATAACAATAATGCAAGTGCTAATCAAAATCGTACCACTAATTATCAAAATCAGTCAAGAGATACGATTAGCACTTTATCTTCTAAAATCGACAAGTTTATAGATGCTATCAGTGGAAAAATAAGTAATCAGGACGATGGTTTTAAACGGATCGAAAATAAATTCAATCAGCTTATTAAAAACCACTCATCTAGCATCCATAATTTGGAGGTTCAAATTGGTCAACTTGCTAAATCAATTCCATCTCGAAAAGAGGGAAGTCTTCCCAGCCATACGGAAGAAAATCCGAAAGAGCAGGTGAAAGCTATCACTCTTCGTTCAGGGAAAAATTATCAAGGGCCTGAAATGCCCAAAGATGCAACATTACCAGGAACTGATTTACTAAAGTCCAAAGAAGATATCTTAAACACAAATAGTTCACCATTTGACACAAGTACCAAAACTTTTGTACCCAAGCCACCTTTTCCGCACAAAGTTCAAAATAAGGACTATGACAAACAACTTCTAACGTTTTTGGATAAACTTAAAAATTTGCACATCAATTTGACATTTATGGATGCAATCACACAAATTCCTAACTATGGTAAGTTTTTAAAAGATTTAATTTCAAAGAAAATCAGTTGGGAAGGAATTTCATCCATTTCGTTAATTGAAGACTGTAGTTCAATCGTGTCAAGTAATTTGCCCACTAAACTCAAAGATCCCGGATGTTTTACTATTCCGTGTAAGTTGGGAGATATTGAATTCCCAAGTTGTCTTTGTGATTTAGGAGCAAGTATAAACTTAATGCCATTGTCTATTTTTAACAAGTTAGGTTTAGAAGAAGATATTAAACGTACCAATATGGTTTTGCAATTAGCGGATCAAACCACTAAGAGGCCATATGGTATAATTGAAGATGTTTTAGTCAAAGTCGATAAATTTATTTTTCCTACCGATTTTGTTATATTAGACTTTGCATATGATGTAAATTGCCCTTTAATTTTTGATAGACCGTTTATGAACACGGGACGCGCTCTAGTAGATGTGTCGGAAGGGAAGGTAGTTTTAAGGATAGGAGAAGATAAGATCGAGTTTAATATGAACAAAGTGATGAAATACCCTATGGAGGAATTCGCTTGTATGAAACTTGATTTAGTCGAGGAATGTGTTAATGACGTTATTCAGAGTGAAGAAATAATTGAACCTATAATAGGTGAGGAATTAGAAGATAAGGACCCAGAGCCTTTGATTCGAGAAGATGGACCAGTTCCGCCTTCAATTGTAACACCCCCTAAATTAGAACTTAAAGAGTTACCCAGTCATTTGAGGTACACTTTCTTAGGAGAAGGCGATTCTCTACCTATAATTATTTCTAACAAATTAACAATTGATCAAGAAGAAAAATTGACAGAAGTTGTTAGAAATAGGATAGGAAGTATGGGATGGCAAATTTCAGACTTAAAAGGAATTAATCCTAGTATCGTAATGCATAGAATTCACTTAGAAGAGGATAAGCCACCTAAAGCGGATAGGCAAAGACGCTTAAATCCAAACATGAAAGAAGTAGTAAAAAATGAGATTACTAAACTTTTAGACAATGGAATCATTTATCCGATCTCGGATAGTGAATGGGTTAGTCCAATCTATTGTGTACCTAAAAAGGGAGGCATAACTGTTGTAAGAAATGATGAAGGTGAACTGATACCTACACGAACCACCACCGGTTGGAGGGTTTGTATAGACTATAGGAACCTAAACAAAGCAACTAGGAAAGATCATTTTCCTCTACCTTTCATTGATCAAATGATCGAAAGGATAGCCGGTCATGCATTTTATTGTTTCCTAGACGGTTATTCCGGATTCTTTCAAATTTACATTTACCCGGATGACCAAGACAAAACAACCTTCACATGTCCTTACGGAACATTTGCATATAGGAGAATGCCTTTTGGTCTATGTAATGCACCAGCAACATTTCAACGATGTATGGCAGCAATATTTAATGACTTCATTGAAGATATAATGGAAGTTTTCATGGATGATTTTTCAGTTTATGGAGATTCTTTCGATGCATGTTTACAGAACTTAGATAAAGTATTGTCTAGATGTGAGGAAACGAATTTAGTATTAAATTGGGAAAAATGTCATTTCATGGTAGACGAAGGAATTGTTTTAGGTCATAAGATATCTGAAAAAGGTTTAGAAGTGGACAGAGCAAAGACTTCAGTTATAGAAAAATTACCCCACCAACCACTGTTAAGGGAGTAAGATCATTTTTAGGTCATGCAGGTTTTTACAAAAGATTTATAAAGAACTTTTCTGTAATCTCCAAACCACTTACTAATTTGCTTATGAAAGATTCAACTTTTGATATTAATAAGGATTGTTTACAAGATTTCAATACTTTGAAAACAGCTTTAGTCAGTACACCTATAATATCGAAACCCGATTGGAATCTACCTTTCGAAATTATGTGTGATGCGAGTGACTTAGCTGTAGGATGTGTATTAGGTCAAAGGAAGGATAAGAAACTTCATGTTATATATTATGTAAGTCACACATTGTCCGGTGCACAGTTAAATTACACCACAACTGAAAAGGAAATGTTAGCAGTAGTTTTTGCATGTGATAAGTTCCGATCTTATTTGTTAGGATCTAAAGTCATCATCTATACAGATCATGCAGCTTTACGATATTTATTTGCTAAGAAAGATGCAAAACCGCATCTTATTAGATGGGTTTTATTATTGCAAGAATTTGACATTGAGATTAAAGACAAAAAGGGAGTTGAAAACCTGGTCGCCGATCATCTATCAAGACTTGAGGATGAAAACGGTCCCATCGGTGAAACATCAGGCATTCGAGATGATTTCCCCGATGAACATCTCATGCAAGTACAAAGTGTCATAGCTCCATGGTATGCGGATATAGCCAATTACTTAGCTGCACATGTTGTGCCAGATGGATTGACTTCTCAGCAAAAGAAGAAATTCTTTTCAGAAGCTAAGAAATATTTTTGGGAAGATCCATTCTTGTTCAAAACATGCGGCGATGGAATACTTAGGAGATGTGTTAGTGAGTTTGAATATGAATCTATAATGTTGGAATGTCATGCTAGCGCTTACGGAGGTCATAATAGCATAAGCAAAACAGCAGCTAGAATACTTGAATGCGGATTCTTTTGGCCTACTCTGTTTAAAGATGTCCGTTCATTTATTATCCGCTGTGATAAATGTCAAAGAACATGGAATATAGGAAGGAAAGATGAGATGCCTCTTACGAACATATTGGAAGTTGAAATCTTCGACGTATGGGGGATCGATTTCATGGGTCCTTTTCCTACTTCTTTTGGCAAAAATTACATATTAGTAGCCGTAGATTATGTTTCAAAGTGGGCTGAAGCAATTGCAACCTCGAAAAATGATTCTAAAGTAGTTGTTAAGTTTTTAAATTCAATATTCTGTCGATTTGGAGTTCCTAGAGTTATGGTAAGCGACGGTGGTAATCATTTCGTAAATAGAGGGTTTGAGTCACTTATGAAAAAATACGGAGTACACCACCGTATCTCTACGCCGTACCATCCTCAAACGAATGGTAAAGCGAAAATTTCAAATAGAGAACTCAAATGGATACTTGAGAAAACAGTTTCGTCTTCTAGAAGAGACTGGGCACATAAACTTAACGATGCATTATGGGCATACCGTACTGCATTTAAAACACCTATCGGAATGACACCTTATAGATTAGTCTATGGTAAAGCTTGTCATTTGCCGGTTGAATTAGAACATAAAGCATATTGGGCTATAAGAACCCTTAATTATGATTTGCAAAGCGCAGGGAAAAAGCGTTTGTTCGACTTAAACGAGTTGGATGAATTACGCTATTTGTCCTACGAAAATGCAAGAATTTATAAGGAAAAAGTTAAAAAGTGGCATGATGCCAAAATCAAAATTAAAAACTTTAATGTTGGGGATAAAGTCTTACTTTTTAATTCGAGATTAAAGTTATTTCCAGATAAGCTAAAATCTAGATGGACTGGACCATTTTTGGTTGTTAAAACATTTGATTACGGAACTTTAGAGCTAAAAAAGTCTAATGGCGATCGATTTAAGGTTAATGGTAACCGTTGCAAGATTTATTTCGACGGAGCTCCAATTCAAGCAATTGAATCCGTGGATAAATTCTATGAAAATTAATTTATTTAGTTTTCATGTTTTTAATTTATAGTTTTTCTTCTTTTATGTTCATAGTTTTTATTCTTTTTCTTTTTAATTTATTTATTTTATGTTCATAATTTTTATTTTATTTTTTTTTAAATTTATTTATTTTTTTTTATTTATTTTTATTTATTTTTGTGTACAAATGAGTTTTGTCAATATTAAAATTTTAATTTAAGTCATGTTTTGAAAATTATTTCATTAAGTGATAAGTGTTATTGAGAAATTAAATTTGAAGAAATCTCAGTTGAGATTTTCCATGTTCCAGGATTTGGAAATCTCAGTTGAGATTCCGAAAATCTCAGTTGAGATTTTCTGTCTTTTTGCAATTGAAACAACTGTAAGGGATTACAGTCTTCTTTCTTTAAAATTTCTGCCAGTTGAATCAAAGAGGTATCACTTTGACACCTTTTTCTTTTTAACAGACACAACCTTTCACTTATAGGTCTTATATATTCCTGTAGGATCAGGCTTCTTCCATTTCATTTCATCTTTCTGAATTTCTTTTTCAAATTCTCAATCCTACAGACATCCTTTTCTTCTCTCTCACAGACATGACTAAGTCTGAGCTTCCAAGTCCCGCAATAAGCAAGTGCCAATGGGTAATTTAATTACCGGCATTGTTTTGGGTGCTCGGGGTGAATTAGTAGATTATCAAAATATGCCTCATGTTGGTTTGCCTTTCTTGGATCTCACGGCACTTCAAAGGGCCAATTTATTGAAGAAAATGGGACCGCCCGCCTTTATATCTTATGCGGATCGCACAAGACGTGTTTTTGCTACCATGGGTAGTGAAGCATCGGGTTCTCAAGGTTTGGGTGCCCAAGATGATGATGAGGAAGATGAAGAGGAATTTGATGAAGAAGAAGAGGAGGAGGAGAATGTTGATGTTCATGCCCATGAGCAAGCAAATGTGGAACCGAATGAAGAAGAACAAGTTGGATGGCAACGTGTTTTGACAGTGGATGCAAATATCACTACGTTGAGACGTGAGCACAAATCTACTCATCGCCGGTTGTTATCTTTCTTCCGACGCCAAGGAGTTGAGACTACGCCTTCTCCACCGAGTTCACCTTGATAGGTTTTATCCTTTCCATCTTTAACTCATTTTCGTTATTATTATTATGTCTTGTTCAATTTGGTACAATATTTTTATTTTTGGTACAATTATCTTTCTTATTATGTTTGAATGTTATCGTCCTATTATTTTCAATTCTAATTCGTATGGTTTATTTCGTACTATTTTTCGTGTTTTATCGCTTTTTGCACCAATGAGGACATGGTCCAAATTAAGTGTGGGAGGAGATATTTCATATTCATTTTAATTTTAAGTACGAATGAATGCCACGAATGAGAATGAATGCTATTTATTTAAAAGTATAAATGCATTTTGTTATTCAAGTTTAAGTAAAGTATATAATGCAACATTTTCAAAACAGTAATGCAACATTTTTTTATATAAAGTGCAACACTTTCCAAAAATAATGGCAATTTTTCATAAACATATAATTTTTGTTAAGGTATATATTTCATATGTTTCAAATAAATTCTACTTTCAAATTAATGTTAAGCATATTTTAAGGTTATCATTATTGTTAGAAATAATATTTCTATACGGGCAATATTTTTACAAATATTTTTACAAACCTCCGATACGATTTTATAAAAAACGTCTCGAGTAAATGTATATAAGTAAAATTTCTTTAATTTCAAATCTCTATTTTATATCATGAATTCATGATAAATATAAATCTTATTTTCAAATTTTCAATTAGGTTTATAGGCATAAATCGAACTAACAACTTTAGCTTTTTAGCACGATATTATTTTTCGTCTTACATTAAAAACCAATTGAAGTTTTTAAGGAAACTTTAGCCATAATACATGTTGAATTTCAAGTCAATATAGGATGAATGTGCTATTTTTCTTTTCCCAATTTATAATTTTAATTTTTATAACTCGTGTTAATTTAATCAAGTAGTCGTATTCTTAACTTTTGGCCACGATTGAGACCAACCTTATCACAATCGAGGTATGAAAGGGAAGAACATTAAGTACCGTTTACTTTTGGCCACGATTGCGACCACCCTTATCACGATCGAGGTATGAAAGGAACGTTAGAAATTAAAGCAAAAATTAAACGTGTTTAAAGTTTTAAGTAACGATTGCGTCCACCCATGGCATGGTCGGTACCTCTTAAACGAACACAAAAGCAAATTAATTCATATAAAGTCACGGACGAGACCACCCTTATCACGGGCGTGACTAAGCAAATATATTAAACCTAAGTCCTTAATAAATCTATATTTGTAATAGTTTAGGTTTGGGAAAGGAAATTTTGTGCTTTTAATTGCCTTGAGACGAAAGATTCAAAAACATGCGTGCTTACACCGTCCCGAATACTTCAATATAAAAATTGAGATACAAGACGAATAATATATCTCTTTTACACTAGTTAGTTTGATACTTTGCGTATAAATTTACCATAAAAAGTTTATCTTTCGGTTTAACTAATTCAAAGAGGAACATATGGATATATGTTCTATTTATAAAGAGATTGATTAAAGGATAAATTCAGTGAAATTTTGCTCGGGACTAGCAAAAGCTTAAGTGTGGGAGTTTGTTAAGCCCAAAATATACCCAAATTATCATACATAAATACGTTAAATTTACATTGAAATCGTGCTAATTATATTCATTTGGAATACTTTTACGTCTTTATTTACTTCTTTGATGCAAGGTACTTAATTAATTGGTTAAATCCAAATAGGAGCTAAAACGGAGCTAAAACGGAGCTAAAATGGAGGAAAAACCTAAAAAAACGTACCGAGAATGCATATCAGTCAGAAGAATGCTCAAGGAGGACGAGAAGCAGTCGAGAGACAGGGAGATAACTCTCTATCACGACTGAGATTTTCATAATCTCAGTCGCGACTTACGAAAGGCGTCACGGAAGAAGAACGAAGTCTTCAACTCGCCCCTGTACCCCCTATCGCGACTGAGATTTTCAGAATCTCATTCGCGACAGCGAAGTATTCTGCACATAATTCACATGTTTTAATCCGAGAAACACGTCTGTTCGTTTGGATAAAAGCGACCCTTCACCAACGGACACGGCCCATCATTTACAGCCCTTCAACAACTATAAATAAGTGATTCATTTCAGAAATTGAGAGGTTGGAAAAGTTAGAGAAATTAGAGAAGAAAGTTATTATGTTGAGTTTCTGATTCAGAAAAGAATCAGAAAGTTAGATTTCATTTCTGTGTAAACAAACTTGCTATACACAAGTTGTTATTAGATTAGTTATAAACACAATATTAGTTTAGTTTCTAAGGTTGATCAGAGACAAGTTTTCATTCTGGTAGTGGACTGACCAGTCTCTATTCCGAAGATCCAGCGAGAAGAATTGACGGCTGAAGCGTATGAGGTTTGACACACCTACGGAGTTTGAGGGAAAGATTGACAACCCGGATCTCAAAGTTTTCGTTGCAATGCTATCCAAGTTTATATTTCTCTGTTAACTTGTGAAGATTCACATTTCATTAATGATATATTTATTTTATTCAATGCATTCTTTCTGTTGTTATTTTGATATTGTCCTGACAAAATGATTTTCAAAATGATAAATTGGTGTTTTTATTAAAACGTTCTATTCCATCTTATTCATATAAGAACTTTGTTGAACACTTGACAGATTTAGTTTTTATGGATGATATGATCGCTGATCGCGGCTTATCAGACATAAAATACTAGTTTGATTAAGGTAGAAATCTGCTCCGATCCAGAGAAATTTCTACGGTTCAAAGCCATTTAATTGAATAAATCCCTATATTATTACATGTCCATAATCTTTACAAAGTTAAAGTTGTTTTCTTTGCTTTATGAAAATGAGTTTTATACCTACTATTTATTCCAATTACGGAAGTATCTGTCTTGTAATCAAAATCTCAAGACAGAACTGTTCTCTAAACACGATATAATACTTCTATCTAATCCTAATTTATCCGAACCAATACAATCAATTAAACGTATTTCTTTTGTTAAACCTAAACACGTGATTAAAACCGAATTAAATAAAGTTTTAGTTAAAAAGCGTTCCCTGTGGGTTCGATATCTTTTATTACTACAAGCGTATACCGTGCACTTGCGGAAATCGCTCAACAATATACTAAGGGTATTTCGAGAAAGTTAACTTTGAAAGTGTCTAGTTTGGTAGGAGGTGTTGCAATGAGTTTAAATATGTAAATAAACCTCTCAATTGGAACAATTTTATAATTTACCCATAAATTAATCACGAATGATGCATAAAACATTTATTGCATTAGTAAGACAATTACAAACAACCTGATAAAATGTACAAAACCGGTTCAATTTATCTACAAACTTATTTGAAAGGTCCGATGTGATAATCAAATAACGGTCAAACTAGTATGTTCAAATTTTCTATGAAGTATGGATGAAATTGATCATGCTTAAAGACATTGAGGGGAATTTTATACCATTTCTCTCACTTAGGGGTAAAAATGTACTTTGCTCGAAACAATGAGAGTAAATTTAGACTTCATACCAAAAATTTGAAAGAATAACTAATTTTGAAGGCAACGTGCAACTGACAATGTTTTTTTAAAATTTATATTTTTTTCTCTTTGAATTTCGTCTTTATTTTTTATATGTGTTTAAAAATTTAAAAAATATATATGAAAGTTCAAATATAATATCTCACTCGAGGTCTATAAAAAGTCAGGATGATATAGATTGAAAGGCGATAACATGAAAGTTTTAATCGTAAACCAACAAAGACGTTCTTCTCTAGCTAAACTAGAATGGGTGATCCCAAATAAAGGTATAAACCTGGTTCTCAAAGAGAATAGTTTTTGGATTGATAAAAAGTTGTTTATCCTTACAAAAATAGGGATATAAATACTTCCCCCAAAGATACAAAATGATAAGGAATACCCCTCTTAGGGTTACAACAAAGAAATAAAGAAAGGGTAAAATAGGTAATACGCCTAGACAAATAGTATTGAAGGTACAGTCAAGGACTGTCAGGGTTGTTGGCTGGTTTCTTTTACAAGGAAGTAGCTTGAAGATCCACCATCAAAGATGCACCCTTATATGCCCCTAGGGCTCACCCTGATAGAGATACCTTGTGGTGCATGGGTTATTCGTATTATCTGCCAGAGGTGAGGATCCGTTAGGTTGGGTTTGACTGATGGATCCAGACAAGATGTCCGCACTGTTCTCTCTTTCTTTAAAGGAGTTGGACTCCGACTTACTATTATCAGTTTCCAAGGAACCGTTTGGCTTCCACAGACTGAGATCACAGACATTGAAGGCTGGTGACATCTTGCCGAGCCAATTTGGTAGGCCACGTGATAGGCATTATCATTTATCTTCTTGGTTACTTTGGAGGGGCCATACCGTCCTGGTCGAAGCTTGCTGCTTGGGGCATTGACGAGCCTTTCTTTGCTTAAATACACCATAACCTCGTCCCTAACTTCAAACTATAAGTCCCTGCGGTGTTCATCTACTTTAGTCTTCAATTTCTGGTTTCTTTCCTCAAGAGTTTCCTTTACCTCTTGGTGCATATGTGCATAGTCTCTAGCTAGTTGGTTGGTGGTCAAGTTCCCTTTAGGAAGATGTGCTACAATAAGAGTATGATTCGGAATCTTCATATATACGACCTCAAATGGTGACTTCCAAGTTTCCGAATGTACAGATCCGTTATAGGCAAACTCAGCTTGGGCCAAAACCACATCCCACATTTTGGGCTTATCCTTACACTTGCTATGCAGTAAGTTTCCCAAGGTTCAGTTGACTTCTTCTGGCTGACCGTCTGTCTGAGGGTGGGTGGTAGTACTGAATTTCAGAGATCACTACAAGAAATTTAGACTTTTATGACACACAATAATTGTCATGAAAACATGATTTTTCGTCACAATATATAAAGGGTGACAAAAATTTATCGTCATAGCGATCGTCACGGCAGGAGCGTGGTATTATGTATATATGACAAAATTTTCTTTTGTCATAAATGATTTACTTTTATATGACAAAAAAGAACATGTGTGACTATACTGTTTTGTTTTCGTGACGCTTATTTTGTCACTATTATTGATATATTTTGTCACATAAAACTTTATTTCGTCATAAAAAGTAAACATTTAGATGACGATATTCAAATTTTGTCATCTATAATTAAAGCTAATGTGACAAATACTAATATGAGATTGAAATTATAGAATTTTAGTGACGTTGTAACTGACGCACATTTTATCACTTAAGGTTAATTTTTTGTCATGATATGTAATATTAAACCAGTGGCGGAGCCAGGATTTCATATCTGGGGGGGCTAATTTTAGCTCTGCGGTTAGGTCATTTTCTAAAGTCCAGCCCGTTAGGGCTGAGCAAAATTTTTTTGCCCTCCAGCATGATAAAACTGTTTCATCTTAGTGTGTTTTTAAAGAATTAAAAGTGCCTAATGTGAATGTTACCGAAAATAAAAGTGTCTAATGTGAATAGCATAAACATATTTAATTTTCTAAGTTCAACGGTGTAAAATGGACTTAAATATCAATTTAGTTTATAAAATGTCAAATTAGTAAAAAAAACGTAAATAGTACACCATATGATTACTTGTTTCGATTTGGGAAGTTGTTCTTTGAAGGCTTGTGTTTAAAGAAAAAAGTTAAAATTAAATAATAAAAATTATAAAAAAAAATAGATTAGATAATAATATTGAAAAAAATATAATTAGATTAAGGCAATGATAAAAAAAATATATATATAATTAGATTAAGGCAATAATAGAAAAAATAATAAAATTCAAAGAGGGATTTAAAAAGAAAAATTAAAAGTGGATAGAAATTGAGAAGGCGGGGGTTCGAACATGGTACCTCAGGTGTACAAAATTTCATTTAACAGCCACTTAGACCAATAAGGCAAACCCAACTTCATGTCATATAATTAAGTCCTATTGTATAAGGACTATTTTAATTTTCTTAGGGGGGCTTTTCGGGGCTCAACTACTGTTCCTCAGGGGTGGTGTCGGAGACCGTGGGGGCTTCGGCCCCCCCCCGGGCTCCGGGCTGTCTCCGCCCCTGTATTAAACTGACGAAATTCATATTTTGTTATCAAAATTTATAGTTAAGGTGACAAATCTATAACTCAAACCAAAATTTTAAATTTTTTATACACTATAATTATCATATTTATTGTCACTTTAAATTTTAATTTGTCAGTAAAGCGTATTAATTAGTGACAATCATTCTATTTAAAGATAGAAATCATCATGGAAAACTATTGTATAATAACATAAATTTTATTGTCATTTATTCAATATATAGTTACATTACAATGCATGATAGAACAAATAATTTGGTGACAATAGATTGTCCCTCAAAACGTAAAGTATAAATACCCGAGCAAAAAAAGTTTGCAAATGTAATTTCCATACATAATATTCGCTTTAAGATAACATTACAACTGATGAAAATTAGTAAATTTGTATTCATAGTAATAAAAACATCAGATCTTCTGCACTTTGCACTTGGGTTGAGGCGTTTGCCTAGACAACACATCCTTCAAGGCACATAGTGGTGAATCGATCATGCTTTGCTTTGCCTCACATATCTGAAAACAGGACACTGTCATATTCATGTTTGACTAGAAATCTTGCACCACAAATGTTCATCACTGACTATAATTCCTACAACACAGATATATGAGTAGATTTCTTCTAAAGTTAAATTTCTTCTATATAAATAAAAGCAGATTTTGTGTTAAATTAGATCAAGTTAACAGTTTTGTTCCATGGAAATAACAAAAGATAGTTAAAATCAGATTCTTTATAATAGATAAAATCTATTATATCACTATTATAAAAAATATGAAAAAGTTCCATAAAATTTTCTAACAAATTTGTCATCATGAAATACATTATTAAACCTCAACACATGAAGCAAAAATTTCAATACTCTTCACCCCAAAACTAGTAGTATATAGAATGCATAACAAAAAGAACATGAATATCAAATTTTATGAACTAAAAATTTATAATAGATCTTGTGCATTGCACCGGTTTTATACTAGCTACCCTTTACTTCCATTATCATATTCTGATGCTCCAATCTATCAACAATTACATATATAAAGAACTTTTATTTCTTCCTACCATCTGCAAATGCATAATTTATATAGTCTAGTAATTGTGCCCAATAGCACAAGCAATTCTATACTTTCTTTTAAAAACTTCAATTTCATTTCTCATCATCAGTTGCTAACCTTGGGTATAACTTAAAAAGTAAGATAATAAGCCATCTAAATGGTTAGCTTACAGGAAGCATATAAAAAATGCAATTCTATATTTGTTCATGGATGACCTATTATCTAAGCTATGAATAAGATTATCACCAGCAGCAAAATTAAAGGAAAAGGTCCAGATTGGATGTGAAATTTTGAATTTTGCTTATGAGCTTAGCATTCTCATTTTGGTTCATTAGTGCCTCTACCAACAGTCCAGAAGACAGCAAAAGTGATTTTAAAAGTGAATAACTAAGCCATACCTCTTCCAGTACCAGGCCGAGTAGTTAGAAGTAAAAGCACGACTTTGTTTTCTGATCGCCACTCCAACTAGCAAATCCGGCATTCTTTTCCCATCAAAACTTAACTTATTGCTATCCAACAAGCCAAAGATATACAAACATTAATCACAACAAAGGAGAGCAATACAAAAAATATAAGGAGAAATATCGTTAACCAGGCTAGCAAGAGAGAGAAAAAATGGAATGAACTCAACCTCAAACACAAAAAAGGGAAACAGAAGAAAGCAAAATAAAAAAATTCTCAATGAATATAAGGCTTAATCGAGCAATTCATCGGTCAAATGAGAATCCATCCAAAACATAGATAAATGAAATAAATAGACCAGAGACTCACAAAGAAAAGAAGATCGTCGATGCCGTCTATGACACGATAATTGCATAGGAGGCACAGACATTCCGAGGGAGAGAGAAGTGAAGAGAACGAGAGAAGGGAAACAGAGGAAGGGGGAAATGAGGGAAACGTGTGATGGAGTGGAACGTGTATTGGGGCGACTGAACTGCAGACGTGAAGGCTGGCTATAGACGATTATATCTTTCATTATTTGCTGATTTTGTTCAATTAATTAGGGATAAAACAGTAATTTATCAGATTCCCATCTAACCAAAAATACACCTAGCGTGGTTTGAGTCATGAGTAATTTTACATCTAATTTTACACCTAACGTTTAAAATTGTCCGATTTTATCCCTAAAGTTTGTAGCCAAAAGCAATTTTACCCCTAACATTGATAACTTGGATCAATTTCAGACACTATTATAAAACACAGATATTTTTGTTCCTTATTTTGCACCAATTGCATATCAATTCGTTCTAAAAAAAGATTTCATATTTTTTGTAATTTAATAATAGAATTATAGATTAATATTTATAAATTCGGTGAATTTTTTTGTCTAATTCGTACAAAAGATAGTATAGATGACAAGATTTATGACCGAGAAGATAATTTGATGAATTATTTCTCAAATTGACCAAATTTATCAATAATAGGGTAAAATTGCCATTGGCTTCCAATGATAGGGGTAAAATTACATTATTTTAGACATTAAGGGTAAAATTGCTCCTAACCCAAAATGTTAGGGAGTATTGTTACACCTTAATCCTAAATCTTATATTGTATATTAATTAGGAAAACTATAATATTTTACTAAATTGTAGTATAGATTATATGAAATTAGAATTTATATCTAGATTCTCTATATAATATGAAAAATTAACATTTAACCGACGTGCTAACTTTTTATAATTTATAAATTATTTTCATTTTAATTATTTAAATTGTTTTTTATAATATTATTAACATTAAATATATATGTGCTTCATTTTCTTTCTCTCTTTCCTTATTAGACTAATGGTAACATATCTTATGTCAAATTAAAATTAGACTAAATTAGATTTAAGCTAAAATATAATTAATTTTATATTATATATTAAGTTCCTTGCTAAATAATTACAAGCTATAGATTATAATAAATTTAACTTAAAAATTTCTCAAATAAATTAAAATTGAATTGAAAATAAAATATTTATAAGGAACATATTAATTAGAAAATTTGTAGGTATATAATTAAAATCCTTCAGTTTATCCCACATGAGTAGATTTCATCAATTGATGTTTTTTGTTTTGTTTTATCTTATTGTCACAACAAGATAATAATAAATTACAACATATATTTCATATTTTTCTAGTTATTTTATGTTGTATTACAATCGTCATTAACATGTTATATGCCACGACGAAAATATAAAATGTCATTTATTCAAAATATTTTGTTAATAAATTATTTTTTTATCCAATTCAAAATTACTAGAATTTATTTGTAAATGTTACGGTGATAATCATTCATATATCGTCATAAAAGTATCAAAATATGTGACAATATTTAAATAATATCACAAAAGGTAATAATAAAATGACGAAATACAATTTGTTACTTTTTGTTCAAATTAAGTTACCACGAATAAAAAGTGTCATAAAAAAATATTTCTTACCATGACGATAAATTTGTCACCAATATCATTATTTTGTCAAATAAAAGTTTTGCCTCCAAATTTATTCTACTAAATTTTACCTCGAAAATTTTAGGTTACGAATTTTTTCCTATCGTCATAAAATGTATCAAATAGTGACGAAATGATTTATCAATGGAGACGTTCTTAAAATTTGTCATGGAAGAATTAAAAGCAATGACGAAAGGTAAATTTCGTCATATTTAAGTGATTATTGGTGACAAAATTATGTTCGTAGAAAAATAAATCGTCATAAAAGACCATATTTCTTGTAGTGGATGTACCAAAAAAGCCCACAACATCCACCAGAAGTGACTTAGGAACTTCATATCTCGGTCTAATGCAATGCTCTTTGATATGCTATGTAGTCTGACAATCTCTTTGAAGAATAACTTGGCGTTCGCTGAGGCATCGTTCGTCTTCTGACAGGGTATAAAATGCACCATCTTCGAAAACCTGTCAACCACAACAAAAATAGAATCCATGCCTCACTGAGTTCTGGGCAATCCGAGGATAAAATCCATAGATAAATCCTCCCATATTGTTTCTGGTACATGCAGTGGTAGGTGCAGGCCGACATTTGTCGCATGTCCCTTGGCGGTCTGACAAATATAGCACTGTTCTACCAAGTAGGCAATGTCCCTCCTCATCTTAGGCCAGAAGTAACGGGAGCTCACTACTTCATAGGTTTTGTCCCGCCCAAAATGTCCTCCCAGAAATCCTTCATGTAAGTCCCAAATAACCTTTTCATGGATGGAAGTGCATGGTAAGCAAAGCTGATTGCCTCTCATAAGATACTCATCCATCAACTGATACACCCCATCTACATGCTGGTGCTGACATTTCTCCCAAATGCTACCAAAATCAAGATCTGCCTTGTATTCTCCCTGGATGTGTTCAAAGCAATCAACCTCCAGATTCACTGTCTTTAAGAGTGCCACCCTTTGGCTTAGGGCATCCGCCACTTTGTTCTGCTTACCAGCCTTATGGATAAGCTTGTAAGGGAACTTATCTATGAAGGCGGGCCAGCAAGCATGCATGGCGCTTCGAAGCTGCTTCTGACTCCCTAAGTACTTAAGAGCCTGGTGGTCAGTGTACAAGATGAATTCTTTCCCCGCCAAGTAATGCTCATATGTCTTCAACGCCCTAACCATAGCATAAAATTCTTGATCATAGGTTGCCCACCTTTGCCTTGCCCCATAAAGCTTCTCACTGAAATATGCAATGGGCCTTTTTTCTTGCATCAATACACCACCAATTCCAACTCCACTAGCATCACATTTGACTTCAAACAGCCTATCAAAATCGAGAAAAGCTAGTACTAGTGTTGTGCTCAATTTCTCCTTGATCAAGGCGAAACTCTTCTCTTGTTCATCCGCCCAGTCAAATCCCTTTCCTTTCTTCAGGCATTCCATCAACGAGGCAACTAGAGAGCTGAAGTTTTTGATGAATCATCGATAGAACGTTGCTAGCCCATGAAAACTCCTGATGTCCCCCACATTGCTTGGAGTAGGCCATTCTCTAATAGCTCTCACCTTCTCCCCATCCACTTGGATCCCATCGCCACTAACCACGAACCCAAGGAAAAACAGACTTTCCATGACGAAATCCCACTTCTTAGTGTTGGCGTATAGTTGGTGCTTCCTCAACAAGTCAAACACTATCTTCAAGTGCTCCACATGTTGTGCTAAGGTCTAGCTATGAATCAGAATATCATCAAAGTACACGACCATAAATTTTCCAATTACCGAGCGAAGCACCTGATTCATCAACCTCATAAATGTACTGGGTGCGTTAGTCATCCCAAATGGCATCACTAGCCACTCATACAACCCATCTTTGGTCTTGAAAGCGGTCTTCCACTCATCCCCAACTCGGATTCGTATTTGATGATAACCAGTCCTAAGATCAATCTTGAAGAAGACTTTGGATCAGTTAAGTTGGTCCAGCATATCATCCAGCCTTAGGATAGGGAACTTGTATTTAATGGTGATCTTATTAATGGCCCTACTGTCAACATACATCCACCAACATCCATCCTTCTTGGGCATCAGTAAAGCTGGAATGGCGCATGGACTCATGCTCTCCCTGACGTATCCCATCTTAATGAGCTCCTCCACTTTATATCTCATGATGTTGTTCTCTTTAGGACTCCAGTAATGTGGGAGGCTCGGTAAACTAGCCCGGGCACAAGATCAATGTGATGATGGATGTTCCTCAAAGGTGGTAAGCCATTTGGCAACTCTTCAAGAAATAAGTCTTAATACTTGCCAAGTAGGCGGGCCACTTCATTCGGCATCTCTCTTTCATCCTATTGGGAGGCTTCGTGATTCGCCTTAACCATCATAATATACACCAGCTGACTCTATTCACATTCATTTATGAAAGATTTATGTGTGGGACAGACTACCAAAGTAGATTTCTTATCAATCTTTGGCTCTCTTAACATTGGCGTAAGTAAAAACTTCACCCTATCCTTTATAAATCTGTAGGTATTTCTCCTCCCTACATGGATGGCATCTCTATCAAACTGTCATGGCCTCCCCAACAAGAGGTGACAGACGTCCATATTAACTACATCACAATAGACTTCATCTTTATAATCACCAATCTCAATGCGCACTTTGCACCTATGATCCACTCTAAGTTTACCCACGTTATTGATCCATCCGACCCTATAGGCGTCAGGACGCGCCTCCGCCAACAACCCGAATTTCCGAATAGCACTGCTGCTCATGATATTCTCCTGATTGTCACTGTCTATAATGACATTGCATCGCCCTTCTTTTACTAGAATGCGAGTCCTGAATAGCTGATGTCTCCGACCCCCCTCTATCCGACTAAAGACCAACAAACTTCATACCATGTGAATGGCGTGTCTCTCTTCATCCGCCTTTTCATCCTCATCATCTAAGGGTTCACAGAACACTTCATCCTGTTGAAACACCTTTCTATATGATTTTGATTTGACAAAACTATTTAAGTTAATCCCATGATTAAACAATTAAATTTAAGTGCTTTGATTTAATTGTACTAATGAGTTTGTTCAATGTTGAGTAAGTTTACTAACGAGATCAGGAACTAAGTGTTCAATAAAAAACAAGACAGAACAAAGTCAGCATGAGCAAAGACACACAGCAGAAGCTGAGTAGAATGTAACTCAACCTTGTTAAAAGAAAAGTCTTCTTCAGAAAAACACTTGAAGGCGAAGCTGACCGAAGAAGCTGAGTAGAATGTGACTCAGCCTAGATAAAGAAAAAGATTGAAGGCAAAGCCGATCAAGTCAAGATGAGTAGTGGTCAGGATAGCGCCAATGATCCATTGACTAGAAGACAAAGTCCGACACAGGTCTACAACGATTCAGAAGCCTCGGAAATCCGCCTAGAGACCTTTTCGAGACGCATGGATCATCTGGCATTTGGCAAGAAGACAAAACTGGCTCTAGAAGAAGAACCTGACGAAAGAAGACGAAACTGGCAAGCCTGGCGCCTGCTAAAATCAGACGATAGGATTGGCCTGCGATTCTGGAAGCTGACCAATGAATGATGATAGAAGACCGTTACTCCCAACGGATATGTCGGAATTCAAATGATTTGAAGCTTCAGAATTCACTATAAAAAGGACAAGTTCATTATTTGGATCCTTACGACACATACAAGAAAATACAGACAAAAAAAGCAAATCTTCACAAGAGTGAAAATCCAAAATAGAAGCTGTCTGAAAAGAAAGAAAGTTCTTACACCCAATTTCCAATCATTGTGTAAAAGTCTAGAGTGAATTTGTATTCATCTAAAGTGTTCTTCATTTAGTGAGAACAATCTTGTATCAATTGTAAAGGTTAGAAGAGTGGTTCTGAGTACTCGGTTATAGTACTCAGTGGTAGAGAAACTCTGGATACTCGGTTATAGTATTCAGTGTGAGATAGGATTGAGTAGACGAATAGAGGATGGTACTCTTGCATACTCAGTTGCTGTTGTAAACGGTTTGTGCTCTATCTTTAAAAAGCTCAGTAGTGGATTGAAAAAGCCTGGAGGGATTCTGGGGACTGGACGTAGGCGGTGAGGCCGAACTAGGATAAGACTGTTGAGTAATCTCTAACCCTTTCTCTTGATATATATGTATGTGTTGCTTGCTTAAATTACTAAGTATATAATTTGTATAAGCCGACACTGAGTAGGAAGCTGACCTAAAGTGTTGTTTCCCAACTCACAATTGAAACAGCTCTAGTCAGTGTTTGATTAAAGCTGTCACACACCTCACTCAGCCTTGCTGACCTAAAGCTGAGTTGAAATATCAAACATTTAATTAAGTCAACATTATTAAGAGAAAAAATTATATTAGTTCCTAACCCTCCCCCCCTTGGAACTAATCATATTAAGTTACACGGGACCAACAAGTGGTATCAGAGCTCAGTAGCTCACTATTCAAGATAAAACTATCTTGATCTGATCCCTGTAATGGCTGAGAACAGCACTCGTTTCCTTCCAGGAAATCAAACAACACAGATACTCCCCGAGTGATTATCTATTAGTCGGCCTCCACTGTTCTTCAGGTCAAATTATACATTCTGGAAGAACAGGATGAAAAACTTTATTCAGGCAACAAACATGAGTGCATGGCTAGCTATAGTCCAAGGCCCATTTGTTCCCTATGAAACTATTGATGGTGTAAAGTCTGTCAAAAGTGAGGATAAATGGTCAGATGATCTTAGAAAATTACAAAATAATGCTTCGGCTATCAATATGCTTCACTGTGCGTTAGATGCTGCAGAGTACAACAAAATTTTAGGTTGTGAGTCAGCACAGGAAATCTGGAAGAAGCTGGAGGTGACCTATGAAGGAACAAGCAAGGTCAAGGAGTCCAAAGTGAATCAACATATGCGGCTATACGAGCTGTTCGAGATGAATGATAATGAAGACATCTCATAGATGAATGCAAGATTCACTAACATCATAAGTGAGCTTAAGAGACTCGGCAAGAACTTCACAGAAGAAGAACAGGTGAAGAAAATCTTGAGAAGTCTCCCCAAGAGCTAGCAAGCTAAGAAGACAGCTGTTATCGTCGTAATTTATAGCATTTTTAGTATTTAATTACTAGTTATTTTGTACCATTTTAATAAATTTTAATAATTGTTTTTGTATATTTTCTTCATTTCATGTATCTAAGCCAATTTGTGTGTTTTCTAGGCACTTTCGCAAGGTTTTCGGCACAAATAACCAAGTCGGGGCTTAAGGCGGCAACTCGGGAGTAAAAGGGACCAGAAAAAAAGAGATTTAGTGACACCCAGCGTGCACTTCGTCGCGGATAGGTGCTGTAAAATAAAGTCCAATTGTTCACACTAGGACAGATTTGACACATTTTCGTATTTTCAACTTATCTCCCTCATACGGACTCGGATTGAGGCGATTCAAAATGCGTTGGAAAGCTAAGAAAAAGATGAAAAAATGTCTAATAATAATCATCTCCAAATTCGAAGTGCATCAGGCCCAGAAAATTATCCAAAGTTGATGAATATGTTGAAGCCTAAGATTCCTTTCATATTTCAACTCCTAAATTATTAAAATCTTCCCCCATGCTCTCTTAAATGCTAAATTCAGATGATAAGGAGTGGAAGGCCATAAGGATGATTTGGTCTTTGGAATTATGTGTGCCATTTTACTATAAAAGGAGGCCTTGGGTGTCATTTGAAGACACACCAAGCTTAGGCTTAATTTCTCCCTCTGTAATGTTATTTTGTTGATTCTTCTCCTTAAGAATCAGTTATTTGTGTTGTTGTTATTGTTGTTAGAGTGTTGTTTGTGTAAAAGTTCATCTAATAAAAGTAAGTTTCAAGTTACCGAAGAAGTTCGTTCGGTAATCGTCATTACGGTTTCTTCTAAACTTTAATCTCTTTTATTAATATGAACTCTATTATCTATCTTTCTAAAGTGTGTTTTAATCTAATGATGGGCTAAACCCCTCTTAACTAAGGCTAAAAGTGGATCTTAACCTTAATTATATGGTAATTACGTTTAACCTATTTGAGTTATCTTTATCCTTTTTTGAGAACTAACTTATGATTCTTAATACTTGTAGGAGATGGGCCAACTCTCTACTTGGATATAATTAATCGTTTATATTGACCGTGATTAAATTGATTAATCGAAATTCATAAGTTGGACCTAATGACCATTTAGTGTGGCTTATTGGTTTTCCAAGGTTTTTCATGAATCTTATTACAAATCTTTAATTTATTACTTGAGCCGGACCAAGGGAAAGTAATAAATCGAAGGTTTGGAAATAAGAAAACTTAATGCTTCTTTGGATTAATTACTTGAGCCGGACCAAGGGAAAGTAATTAATCGAAAGTTTAGAACTAATTACTCGAGCGGTTTTTCTTGAATCTTAAGTAATCACTTTAGCCGGACCAAGGTAAAGTAGGTTAAAAAGGTTTAGATTTAATCTTGTTACGAATCTTAGATTTATTACTTGAGCCGGACCAATGGAAAGTAATAAATCGAAGGTTTGGAACTAAGAAAACTTAATGCTTCTCTTAATTAATTACTTGAGCCGGACCAAGGGAAAGTAATTAGTCGAGAGTTTAGAACCGATTTCGAGAACTATTAGTTAATAAGAAAAATCGCCATCTTAAAAAGGATAAAACAACTTAAAAGGGGTTAAGTGTTATTACCAAGCAAAGAGGTTAAGTGAACCTAGAAGCCTTAGTTTCTTTTATTATAAGTAATCTCTCACTTAATTTGTGTAATTTTTATTTCATTTCTTGCTTAAGTCTTAGCTTGGTTGTCCAACAAACTCTACATTTCGGTTGTTTAAATAATAGATAGTAAGCAAAGAGATTAGTACTTATAATCACCATTCTCGTGGGAACGATACTCTACTTTCACTTTATTACTTGATACACGACTAAGGTACACTTGCCTTCACATGCACGTATACGTAAAACGCGCATCAACAACTGTGGAAGAAGCTTAGGACCTGACCACGTACAAATATGATGAGCTCATTGGATCTCTGCTGACCCATGAGATCTCAATGAAGAATTTTGAGGCCAAAGAAAAAACTGAGGACAAGAAGCAAAAATCTCTTGTCATGAAAGCTGACTCATCAGATGATGAGGAGATGGCCATGTTCACAAGGAAGATGAAGAAGCTGTTTAAGAAAAATGACAAATATAGCAAAAGGCCATTCAAGAAAAGTGATAAATACAGAGCTGAGTCAAGCGACAGCAGACATAAGAAAGGAAGTAGAAAGGCAATGGTGGCCACATGGAGTGGCAGTGATGAGTCAACCTCATCAGAAGCTGATGCCACTGAGTCAGCAAACATCTGTTTTATGGCTGATGAAGCTGCTGACAACTGCCAATCTGAGCAAGCTGACCTCTCCGATGGGTCTGACCATGAGGAACACTCTAATGAGGTAACATCTATACCCTTGCTCAGAAATGAAATGGTTAATGCCCTGAGTGATCTCTATACACTGATCAAAAAGTGTAATAAGAAAATAAGAGCACTCAGCAGGCGATGTGATGAGATTGAAGAGGTCAAACTTAGTGACCTCCGACATCTTCTTCAGGACAATACCAGGCAAGATGAAAACTTGAAAATCATGCACGGGTTTGTTTCTGAAGTCCAATCAGATGCTAAAAGGCTGAGAAAGGACATCACATCTCTACAGAACCAGCTGAGTTCGTCGGCTAAGAAAAGGTTCTACCCAAATGCTGAGTATTCAAGTTCTAGTCAGCAAAAACGGTACACTCAGCAGAACAGTCAGTGTGACTGTTGTGGAAAGAGAGGACACACTATAAGTGTGTGTTGGTATGTTCAGCATCATCGTGCTGACCAAAAATGGAAACACTCTCAAAGGGTGGTTTATTGTGACTATTGTGGGAAAGATGGCCACACTATAAATGTATGTCGTCATAAAATCAAGTATGATGCATCACCTGTTAAATCTAACAAACGAGGACCCAAAAAGAATTGGGTACCTAAAGATAACTAATTCAATTGCAGGTGAGCCTGAGGTGCGCAGAGAAGTCAAAGCTATGGTACATTGACAGCGCATGCTCGAGGCATATGACTGGTGATGAAACTCAGTTCATCATACTTGTGCATAAACGAGGTGGAAATGTAAGTTTTGGAGACAACAAAAAGGGTAAGATAGTGGGATCAGGTACTATTGGAGGAAATCCTACTATTGAGTCAGTCTCTCTAGTCAGGGGTCTTAAATATAACCTATTGAGCGTGGCTCAGCTATGTGACAGCGGTAGAAAGGTTGTATTTGATGCCACTGAGTGTCGGATACTCGAGGGTAAAACAAATGATTTGATTTTAACTACCCCTCGTGTTGACAATGTTTTCATGCTGAGTTTAGAAAAGAAATTTTCAAAAAATATATGCTTAGTGTCAAAGGAAGATAATTCCTGGCTATGGCATAGGAGACTTGGTCATGTAAGCATGGACCTCCTTGCCAAATTAGCAAGAAAGCAATTAGTTGAGGGTTTGCCCAAACTTAGATTTGAGAATGATCAATTATGCAATGCTTGTCAGCAAGGTAAACAAACCAAAAAGTCTTTTCAAAGTAAAAATGTTGTCTCAACCAAGCGTCCATTGGAATTACTACACTTGGATCTTTTCGGACCAGTCCAGCTGCTGAGCTTGCGTGGTAAGAGATTTTCCTTGGTTATTGTAGTTGATTTCTCTCGGTATACTTGGGTCATCTTGCTGAGTAGCAAGGATGAAGCGTTTGAGATGTTCTCAACACTGATTAGAAAACTTGAAAATGACAAAGACCTAAAATTAGCTCACATCCGAAGTGATAATGGCGGAGAATTCAAAAACCAACAGTTTGATGAATTTTGTGAAGTTAGCGGCATTGACCACAATTTTTCTGCTCCTAGAACTCCTCAACAAAATGGGGTAGTTGAGAGGAAGAATGGAACCTTAGTTGAAATAGCTAGGACAATACTGAGTGAGAATAGGCTTCCAAAGTATTTCTGGGGTGAAGCTGTCAACACAGCTTGCTATATACTCAATAGGGCTTTAGTTAGACCTATACTTAAGAAAACCCCCTATGAACTTTGGAAATGACGAAAACCCAACATTGGATATTTTCGTGCCTTTGGTTGTAAATGTTTTATTCTCAATATGAAAGACAACCTTTCTAAGTTTGATTCAAAAGCTGATGAAGCTATCTTCTTGGGGTACTCAACAAACAGCAAAGCATATAGGGTGTTTAATAAACGAACTCAGGTTGTAGAAGAGTCTGTTCATATTGAGTTCGATGAAACTGACCCTGCAGGGAAGATAAGTCAGCCTACCGAAGATTACCCATGCTCAGCTTCCGCTGACCAAAATGGAGCCACTGAGTCATCACCTCAAGGACTGACCAAAGGTAAAAATGAACCTGAAATTATCTTTGCTGACCAATATAATCCTGCAGAGATTGTTGAAACACCAACTCCTGAAAACTCAACACTACCAAAAGAGATCAAAATCCCAAGAGGACACTCAAAGAAGTCCATTCTTGATGCTGCTGAGAACACCCTGATGACCAGAAATCAACTAAGGAGATATCTCAGTAATGTTGCGTTCGTCTCAGTTCATGAACCGAAAAACTTCTCAGAAGCTGAGCACGATGAATTCTGGATCAATGCTATGCAAGAGGAACTTGATCAATTTAAGAGAAACGAAGTATGGGATCTAGTGCCTAAACCGAAGAATCAAAAGACCATTGGAACAAAGTGGGTATCTCGCAACAAGCTAGATGAACAAGGTAACGCAGTCAGAAACAAAGCCAGACTTGTAGCTCAAGGTTACAGTCAGCAGGAAGGTATTGACTATGGTGAGACCTTTGCACCCGTAGCTAGATTAGAGGCAATAAGAATATTGTGTGCATATGCTAGCTTAATGAACTTTAAACTATTCCAAATGGATGTTAAGAGTGCATTTCTTAATGGAGTTATAAATGAAGAGGTTTATGTGAGTCAGCCTCCAGGATTTGAGGATCCAAAATTTCCAAACCATGTTTATAAACTCAAAAAGGCTCTGTGCGGCCTAAAGCAAGCACCACGTGCTTGGTACGAAAGGCTGGCCAGCTTCCTGCTGACCAGGAACTATGTCAGAGGTAAAGCTGACACAACCTTATTCATTAAGAAAACGGGTAAAGATACCCTGTTGGCACAAATATACATAGATGACATTATCTTTGGTGCTACTAACGAATCTATATGCAGGGAGTTTAGCAAACAGATGCAATCTGAGTTTGAAATGTCAATGATGGGAGAACTCAACTTCTTCCTCGAACTTCAAATCAAACAAGGTAAAAATGGCATCTTCATTAGTCAGACCAAGTATGCTAAGGAGATATTGAAGAAATTTGATATGGAAGGATGTAAGCCCATATTTACCCCAATGGGTACTGACACTGTGCTTTGTGCTGATGAGAAAGGTAAGTCAGTAGACAGCAAGTTATATCGAGGTATGATTGGCTCTCTACTTTATCTAACTGCGAGTAGGCCAGACATTCAGTACTCAGTATGTTACTGCGCTAGATATCAAGCTGACCCTAAGGAATCTCACTATATAGCTGTGAAAAGAATTTTTAGATATTTGCAGAGCTCAGTAAATGCAGGTTTATGGTATACAAAAACAAATGACTTCACACTCATTGGATACACTGACGCTGACTATGGACGAGACAAGCTGGAGCGTAAAAGTACTTCAGGAGGATGTCACTTCCTTGGAAGCTGTCTAGTGTCTTGGTTCAGCAAGAAGCAGTCGTCAGTTGCCTTGTCAACCACTGAAGCTGAGTAAATTTCTGCTAGAAGGTGTGTGGCACAAGTCCTATGGATTAAGCAACAGCTAGAGGATTATGGAGTACAAACAAAAACAATCGAAGTCAAATGCGACAACAAAAGTGACATTGACTTATCCAAAAATCCAATCCAACACAGCAGGATGAAGCATGTCAGCATTAGACATCACTTCATCAGAGACCATGTACTCAAGGGTGAGATCAAACTGACCTATGTTCCAACAGATGAACAGCTTACGGATATCTTCACGAAGCCCTTGGCTCGTGAGCAGTTTAGCATACTAAGGGAAGCTATCGGTATGTCTAATCCTCTTCAATAAGTTTTCTGCGCTAAATGAATGTTGAGTGATTATAATATGCCAAGTGATTATTGCATAATAAGTAACTATCATATGCTGAGCTAATATGAATGACATGAAATCACCTTATGCTGAGTAGACATACATATTGAGTGATTATTATGTGCTGAGTTACTAAGCATGCTATACATCCCTTCTATACGAAACAACATACTTGGAACTCCAAACTTTTAGTATCCCAGATACTGAGTAAAGCCACTTGCAGAATTAATGCTAGCACGCGTATTTTAATAGCCACCTAGGATGATGTAAGCGTAATGAATAGAAAACCATGCGCCAAATGTGTCATTAATGCCAGAGATAACTGTCGATTGATCAACTCGAGGACAAACCGCCATTCCGACCTATCAGATCAACTCGAAACAATTATAAATAGTGGACGATTTCCCATTAATTCCTCTTTACACTTGAAATCTTTGGCATTAGATTTCTCTCTCTCTAAATTCCCTAATCTTCTAAATCTCTCAAAAATCCTCAAGAAAACATGTCTAGCGATTCCTAGAACATCTCCGGCAACCAATACAACGACGACCGCTCCGATATGAACCCTCCGTCTCCTACTGAGCAGGAATATCAAGAGACTTCCATAGAGTCTCAAGGAAAAACCTATTGTCAGCATGATCAATCTGTTCCCAAGGTCAGCATGCCTCGTAAAAACCCTCAAGCTGACCAAGCAACTCCATCGAAAAAGAAGAAGGAGAAAACGAACAAGAAACCTAAGGAACGGACGTTCTCCCCGGTCTTCAAAAACGTCAAAAATCTTAAAGTCTTCCATTCCCGCTGGTTCTCCAAAGGCTTCATAGAAGCTGAGAAACCCTTTTGCGAGTGGATTTCAAAGAATGGTTGGACCGAACTCTTCTCTCTCCCTGGAACCACTTACCCGCAGTTGGTGAGAGAATTTTACACAAATCTAAGGGTTGCTGATGATAATGATGACTATATGGTCACCAAGGTCAAAAACAAGGATATCATCATTACTCCTTCTTATCTCGCTAAACTACTAAAGTTGAAGGAAAAAGGATCAGAACTCAGGTGCACGAACGACTACATGCGCGTTCACTACGTTGTTGAATTCTGTAAACCTAAGAACCGCAAAGGAGAAATCACCAGCACCAGCATGGGTCAGCCTAAAAAACAAGCCCACTATATCCTGACCAACTTCATGTTCCCCAAGGTCAACTCCTCCTCGTCAGCTTCCAATTTTGAGCAGTGCTTCATCTGGCACATGTTGAACTATAAGCCGCTCAACATGCCCGTCTTTCTCATCGGGGCTTTTCAACGCAGCACCGGGATCCTCAGGATGGGTTCTCTCATCACCAAAATACTTTAGGATCACCAGGTCAACTTAATAGAAGAAATTGAGATCGAGGGCACTGAGATCACTTTATCAGTACTATTCGGCTTAGCTCACAACCTACCCATTAAACATAAGAAATGAAAGGGGGCTATGGTTGAAGAAACACCCGCTGAGGAAGATATGGTTGAAGGGGATAATATGGTTGAAGAAGCACATGCTGAGCTAACCAAGAAAGGGAAGAAAGTTATGGTTGAAGAAGCACCCGCTGAGCGCACTAGGCAGGAAAGAAAGAGGAAAGCTGACCAATCCTCAACCAAAGACATCAACATAGCTCCAAAGAAGATCAGGATTGTGTCTGCTGCGAAGAAAGCTGCTCATGCTGAGTCAGCTCAAGGGGAACCTAAGTCAGCCGAAGGCAATAAGAAGAGAGCTGAGCCTGAGGAAGAAAGTGAGGAAACACCAGATCAGCCTCTAAAGAGGAAGAAAACCTCTGGGTTGAAGCCAGTAGATGCTAACCCGCTTGACTTTGTGATTTTCGCGGACTCACACTTTGTACGAAGTCAAGAAATTGACCTGGAAAAGACACCCTGTGATCAGGAAGAAGACCAAGGTTGTCCTGAGCAACCGGCTCAAGCTGACAAGATGGGTTCTGCTGAGCCGAGCAACACAGCTTCTGCTGAGCAAGCTGAAGAGCAAAGAACTGTGTCGCCAGTGAAGGACAAGGTCGAGGAGAACCTCTACACTGACATAGGCCTTAACTTCTCTTCTGATTCACTTGACTCTCATGCAACTGACCCTTCTCCTCCAACCAAAACTCCAAAGGGCAGTGCCGACAAGAGGTTTAAGAAAAAGGCCCTAAAGCCCAGCGTGATCGATTTGCTGGATGAATCACCTTTGAGGGACCCAATCACAGACCTAACTAGGCTCCAGTTTCAATTCTTCACCACTATCACTGAGCCTACTCCAGCCCAAGCAAAGGAAAAACAAGCCTCTATTTCTCAAGCTGAGGAACAAGCCACCAAAGGTCCTATTTCTGCCGACACTTCCGCTCAACCTTCAACTGAGCAAGTGCTCGAAGTTCTTGCTGCTCAACATCCAAAGTTAGCTAAGGAAACTCAACCTGCTAAAGACAGTGCTAAGTTGCCTAAATCTCCAATTTCGACTCAACTTCAGACTGACACTGAGCAGGTAAATAACACTGCTGAGCAAATACTTCCATTATCTTCTGAGCAGCGTCTAGATCAGTCAGCTCCTGCTACTGGTCTAAATAACCAAAGTGCAGCTGCTAACCAGGCTGGCACTTCCACTTTAGGACAGCACCCAACTCCTCCATCTGGTGCTGACAACAATACGGCCCCTGACCATAACACTGATAAATCCTACCCTTATCTGAATGCTTCCGAGTCTGGAAGGAAAATCATCCACTCATCTCATGCTCTATTTCAAGATATTCATCATTCTCACGCCGATGCTGCTGGGTCTATTCCTGTTGAGCCAACCCAATTCTCCTCTGTCACTCAACTTCTGACCGAACTTAAGGGTCTCAAGGAACTGATGAGTGTCATGACTTCCTTAGTCTCTCAACAGCCCAAGCAAGAATTTATAATGAAGCTGGCTGAACTCCAGCTGATGATGGTGAATCACATGAACTCCATCGAAGGAAAACTTAATGCCTTATCAGCTGCCAACTCAACATTTGTAACCTCTGCTGAGGTCAATCAACTTTTCTCCCAGCTGTTCTCCGAGCTGACCGGGGCTTGTGAACTTATCTCCTCTTCTTCTCAATGCTCCATAGAACAGATTGGTGAAGCCATTCACCTACTCAACCTGAGCAAAGAGGAAATGGACACTGACCAAGTTAAGACCAACAAGATTCTGCAATGCACTCAATCAACACTTGCGCATGTCCAACACATCAATGTTCAACGTCAGTCATATGATACTGCATTTCTCCGGATGTACCATCAATCCTATGCAAGAATGACAGACTCGATTACTTGGATTGGGAAGTATCTGGAGTATTTACTTAGTATGCTCAGTGCCAACATTAAAATCCCCGCTTCAAGTATGGCCGATGGAGTGCAGGTCTTTAAGGGTCTAAGGGGGAGTACGGGTCATATGCAACATTATTCATCCATCCTGACTCGTGCTGTTCAACAGGGGACATTTTTTGCTCCTCCCCTTCAGTCTCCTGATGCTGGCAAAACGGGGGAGAAAAATCAAGCTAAACAAGCTGCTGGAACTCAGCAGAAGCCGGGGGAGAAAGACAAAGCTAAGCAGCCAGCTGTCGGAACTCAGCAGAAGCCCGGTTCAACTTCTGCTGTCCCGACCAATCAAAGTCAGCAATAAAGAACAGCCAAAGGCAAAGGCAAATCTAACCAAGTGCAAGTCAACATGAAGAGATAGATTAGAAATAGTCTTAGTTTATAACTTGTGATTTTGTATCTGGCATATCTTTGTTAAACTGACTATCTATATATATGCATCCTTTATCCAAAATTGAATTTATATATGCGATGCTTACTTGCTGTGTTTATATGCTCAATTGTCTGATATAACTATCCATTGAACAACAATCAAACAAAGCTTGTGAACTAAAAAATTAAACAAGTTAATATACTCAGCACACTTCCAACTCTGATACCTATATTTGAAACTGAGTAATCCAAGCATTGACCTACTTCTGAAAACTGACCTTAGGCTCATCTGAATTAGATCTTGGAAGGTCTAGAATTAAACTAAGTTAGTAAAGGCATGCCTTAGTTTCACTCGATTAAATCTTAGAAGGTTTAGAGTTGAATTAAGTCAATAGATGCAACCCTTACGGGGGAGCAATTTCAGAAGTATAAGAAAGGTCAACTATCATTGGGAACCTCGACGCTGAGTTCCATAATTAAATACTTTTGCTAATATCAAAATGAAGGAGTTTGTTGAAACACCTTTCTACATGATTTTGATTTGAGAAAACTATTTAAGTTAATCTCATGATTAAACAATTAAATTTAAGTGCTTTGATTTAATTGTACTAATGAGTTTGTTCAGTGTTGAGTAAGTTTACTAACGAGATCAGGAACTAAGTGTTCAATAAAAAGAAAGACAGAACGAAGTCAGCATGAGCAAAGACACACAGCAGAAGCTGAGTAGAATGTAACTCAGCCTTGTTAAAAGAAAAGTCTTCTTCAGAATAACTCTTGAAGGCGAAGCTGACCGAAGAAGATGAGTAGAATGTGACTCAGCCTAGATAAAGAAAAAGATTGAAGGCAAATCCGATCAAGTCAATATGAGTAGTGGTCAGGACAGCGCCAATGATCCGTTGACTAGAAGACAAAGTCCGACACAGGTCTACAACGATTCAGAAGCCTCGAAAATCCGCCTAGAGACCTTTTCGAGACGCATGGATCATCTGGCATTTGGCAAGAAGACAAAACTGGCTCTAGACGAAGAACCTGGTGAAAGAAGACGAAACTGGCAAGCCTGACGCCTGCTAAAATCAAACGACAGGATTGGCCTGTGATTCTGGAAGCTGACCAATGAATGATGATAGAAGACCGTTACTCCCAACGGATATGTCAGAATTCAAATGATTTGAAGCTTCAGAATTCACTATAAAAAGGACAAGTTCATCATTTGGATCCTTACGACACATACAAGAAAATACAGGCAAAAAAAGCAAATCTTCACAAGAGTGAAAATCCAAAATAGAAGCTGTCTGAAAAGAAAGCAAGTTCTTACACCCAATTTCCAATCATTGTGTAAAAGTCTAGAGTGAATTTGTATTCATCTAAAGTGTTCTTCATTTAGTGAGAACAATCTTGTATCAATTGTAAAGGTTAGAAGAGTGGTGCTGAGTACTCGGTTATAGTACTCAGTGGTAGAGAAACTCTGGATACTCGGTTATAGTATTCAGTGTGAGATAGGATTGAGTAGACGAATAGAGGATGGTACTCTTGCATACTCAGTTGCTGTTGTAAACGGTTTGTGCTCTACCTTTAAAGAGCTCAGTAGTGGATTGAAAAAGCCCGAAGGGATGCTGGGGACTGGACGTAGGCGGTGAGGCCGAACCAGGATAAGACTGCTGAGTAATCTCTAACCCTTTCTCTTGATATATATGTATGTGTTGCTTGCTTAAATTACTCAGTATATAATTTGTATAAGTCGACACTGAGTAATCAGAGTGCTGAGTTGGAAGCTTGCCTAAAGTGTTGTTTCCCAACTCACAATTGAAACAGCTCTAGTCAGTGTCTGATTAAAGCTGTCGCACACCTCACTCAGCCTTGCTGACCTAAAGCTGAGTTGAAATATCAAACATTTAATTAAGTCAGCATTATTAAGAGAAAAAGTTATATTAGTTCCTAACCCCCCCTTGGAACTAATCATATTAAGTTACACGGGACCAACACATCCCCTTCCTCATAGTCATCCTCATATCTCTCCAAAATATTGGTGCTCTTCCACCGAGGATACTCGTTGGACCTATGACCTGGCTCATTGCACCTAAAGCACTTAAAAGGTGCTAGTCTGGCGTATAGGTTGTTGCTCTTATGAGGTATAGGTCCCTCTTTGTAAGGTTGGGTATCTCCTCCAGATCCCCTTCCCATATTGCTGACCTTTGCCCCACTAGCGCCCACCACCTGTTTGCCATTGTCATAGTGCTTCCCACTATATCTTCCTCCCGACGTATAATCAGTAGCGGCGAATCTCCTATATCTAATAGTGAATTGGGATTCAGCTTTAAGAGTTAAGTTTTCGGCATCTTGTACTCGAATCACTATTTGATTGCCAATACGATCCTGGATGTTGTATCTCAACCCTTCTAGATACCCAGAAGTCTTTTGACTTTCAGTTTCTGACAAGTTAGCCCTTGCCGAAAGTCTTAAGAACTCTGAGGTATGCTCATGGACACTTCGATTCCCTTTAGAACATCCCCTGTAGGAACTGTAAACATATTGCTCATAATCGGTAGGAACCGCTCCCTAAGCATCACCTTCATCCATATCCAAGATCTAATCGGATCTCTGCCCCCACTCCTTTCTTCCCTCAACTGATCCCACCATACTGATGTACCACCCTTCAAACGGTACGCCACGAGCCTCACTTTCCTTTCATCAGGAATTCCGACGTATTAAAAAAACGCTCAACTTCAGATAACTAGCCTAGGAACCCATCTATATCTAACTCACCTCCAAAGGATGGTAAGTCTAATTTTAGCTTAAAAGCATCATTTCTATCCAAGTTCCCTAGGTTTGGGTCTGCCCTAGCAACTTCCACACGTCGGTTGGCAACGGGACCAACATCCCTCATATTCCTAATGGTACCATCATCCCCAATACCCTCAAAGTCATCGCTATCACTATCAGCATTATGCATAAGGACATAGTTAGGTCTTCTTACCTCAGGAGCCATAGGACCCATCTGTGGAGGCGGTAGATTTGCCAGAGGTAGTCTTAGTGGGGGTGATTGTGGTGGTGTGGGTTGCCTTTGGGGCTGTTGTTCAGGAATTCCTTCCCTCCTCTGATTTGGATCTCCGACAGTTGGTCTGATAAAGGCCAGAACCTCTAGTTTGAAGTTTTCCATGGATGTGGTTAACTCTTGGAACTGTTGGTCTGTCTGCCTCTTCCGCTCGATGCTGGCTTGGATCTGATCCGCGAGGTGTTCCTTCAACTCTTCATATCTCCGGTCACTGGTCTCCATGGAATCTTGCGATTGTCGAGGTTGAACCATTGCCAAAAGAAGGTCCGGTCAGGAAACGATTGACTCTGATACCAACTGATACATATTGAAAGACAATAACGTGAAGGTTTTAATCGTAAACCAACAAAGATGTTCTTATCTAGCTAAACTAGAAGGAGTGAATCCCAAATAAAGGTATAAACCTGATTCTCAAAGAGAATAGTTTTTGGATTGATAAAAAGTTGTTTATCCTTGCAAAAATGGGGGTATAAATACTTCTCCTAAAGATATGAAATGACAAGAATACCCCTCTTAGGGTTACAACAAAGAAATAATGAAAGGGTAAAATATGTAATACGCCTAGACAAATAGTACTGAAGGTACAGTCAAGGACTGTTAGGGTTGTTGGCTAGTTTCCTTCGCAAGGAAGTAGCTTGAAGATCCGCCATCAAAGATGTGCCCTTATATACCCCTAGGGCTCGCCCTGATAAAGATACCTTGTGGTGCATGAGTTGTTCGTATTGTTCGCCGGAGGTGAGATCCACCAAATTGGGTTTGGCTGATGGATCCAGATCGGATGTTCGCAACACAAGATCGAAACTGTAATAATAAAAGGGTACAAATTAATAACTTTGGGATCTAATGAACTCCCAGCATTATAAATTTTTTCATAATATATTATTTTTTAATAAGAAAAATAAAAGAGCAACCTTTCCTTTCACGAAAGTAACTTAGTTTTTGCAGTTTGGAAATGTTTTTTAATGCAAGAAAAAAGCCAAACAGTACCCCCGACGTGACGTGTATATATTATCACATTATTAAGAAATACTATGGGATATGAAACAATATTGCAACATGGATTGGATTAAATTATAAATTGCGTAAACGTTAAATTTCTTATTTATGATCTAATTGATTTATAACAATTTTATCTGAAAACGTTGATTTATAACAAAATTAAATTCATCCATCCATTAAAAAAAAGGACATCAACTATAATTATCACAATAAAAATTATTTAAATAATAGTGATAGTCAAAGGTGTAGTTTGATATTCAACGCGTTTTATGCCGGTTTCACCTGTCAATATCACAAACAGAATGCCAAATCGTTGACTTCGTCTTCCTCTTTTTACCCCTAGAAAAATGGAAGATACTCTACATCTCTCCTTTTCCATAATGCCAAAACATTTCTAAGACACTTTTAGAGTCTATTTGTTTCACCTAATTCTGTTGTTTTGTGTTGTTTACTGTTATTCTTAACTGTTTGCTGTTTACTGTTACTGATAGGTAGTAGATATTAATTGATTTTTTTTTAAAAATAACAAATTTTTGAATTTTTACCAAATGCGTTTTGTCTCCTGTTTAGACTTAAAATACAAAAATCAGTTCCGAAAATTGAAAACAAACGGGCACTTAGTACATTCTATAAAAATAATATAAATAATTGATTTTTAGTGATTTAAAAGTGATTAAAACATATCATTTTCAACAATACTCCTTATATTTACTCATTATTTATTATTTTGTCATTAAAATTATTAATTATTGTTAAATTTACCAATAGTGAAAGCAGAAAAACTCGTCAATAATAAATCATTAATAAAAAATGAATTAAGGAGGTACTAAGAGGTGGAGAGAGCTTCCCTATTAACAGAGATGATAGAGATGAGGAGCCACTAAGAAGTTGTTGGGGCTATTTTTAACTCTTCCTCCTCAAATCTTAACTTAAGCTCCAAACTAAGAGACTGTTTGAAATGTTCTTAAATTTTAGCTAAATTTGTTGTTAAAGCTTGATATCATCTAAATAGTATCAAGATCCACATGTCCTCGTCCTAAATCAATGGGGATATCCGGAGCAAGGAAGATCGTTTGATTAAACTAAACAATAATGAACATTTCTCAAGACACATGGACTAATCAGACACCTTCTGAATCCTCTTTGGATCAAGACCATTCAATCACGCCTAAGATTAAGGAGTCCCATTCAGGTATATTACTAACTACAAAATATTTCCACCACTCAAAAGATAACACTTATCCTCCGTGAAATAAAATCTAAGAAGTGGTTCAAACACTAAATGATGATTTTACCTCTGAGCTCCCTATAAATAGAATAAGACTTCACAAGTCAAGATACACACATATCTACTCAAATTAATCTCAATTTCTTAGTGCTCTAAATCATGTACTTTTCTAACTAAGGCATCAAATGGGGTCGTCGATTAACAGTCTCATCTTGATCCTTCTTTTTGTCTTATCTCAAGTATCGAAAAAATCCTCTCAAATGTTAGACCAGTATCAGTAGATTCTATTGTATCAAATCAGTGTAGTGAATGTGAATCAAACCAAACAAGCGGCTCTGGATCATAAAGAAAACTTCATGGGTCCATCACCCTCACACAGTGGAAATCCAATATGCCTCCTCTAAATTACCAGACCTCGATAAACACATCGAAGAATGTTTAGGATCCCTCAAGCTTGCTAGTTGGGCATTCATAGAGCACATCACCATGCATCTTATTTACATCGTTAACACAGTGCAACAAGTCATTAATGAAAATGCGGTCGAGATGTAGGAAAAATTAGATGATGTCGAAGAACCTATTAGATTAGCCAAAAAGAAAGACTCTACCGCCTATTTCATAAAATAACACACAATCCATAACTATTTGCGGAGGAGGAATGAATCATGAGTATTGGAGGGAAAACACACGAAGAAAGCCAATAGAAAAATGGCAAACTCCTCACAAAGGTCGGAGTAATAGCTCCGAGCCACTATCTTCTCCTACAACAAAAGCATTTAGAAGGACTTATACGGGGAAAATCACTCCCCCTCATGTCTGCCTTGAAAGGAGGCTACCCGATCGAACTCCCCATCAAGGTGAAGGAAGGTAGATAAAGAAGTCGAACTTCCTCCAAACCGTCAAAGATCCCCCAAAGCGCCCATCAAGGTCTTCAGTATGAAAAAGGAAATATCGAAGGAACTTAGATAAATCAAAATCCCCGCATAGAAAGAATAAAGCTTTGAGAAATTCTGCTAGATCAAGATCTCGGGAAAGAGAATCAACGAGGGAGGAAAACGAACGTATCAAGATCTCGTAGAGATCGACAAACAAAACATCAGGACACCTCTTATGAGCGGAAGGATTCGTGCATGAGAAAATTTTATTTAATTTACCCGATTTTGATTTTGACTTTATCATCATCTGGGTTTTGTTCTCATGGTCACCTTTTCCTACTTTATGGTTTAGAAAAGGATCTTCACGGATTTTTAAGAATGGAATCTTACGATATCGTGTGATTTGGGTTTTGGTTATGAACAGGATGAACGTCCATTCCTAAAGAGTAATGAGAGTTGCCACTTGTTTTTCCCACTATATATCGAAAAATAATTGGTACAACATATGCCGCAATGGGACTACCATACCCTTCAAATAAATAGTACGTGGACTTTCTATCTACTATATACCGTAATTCAAAATATCTTAAATATCACTTAATCAGTTCATTTCATAAATTCTACTTCACTTTTAGTCCTAAATAATTACTACGATGCTAACACGATAGATGAATAATTATTATTTATTTTAAGAAATTGGAAATTCTTATTCTCAGGTTTGTTTAGATAATTGCACAATCATGACATGACAATATATCAATGAATAACGTCGATGAAAAAAGTACGATGAATGAAATATATTCAAAGTTTGAATGACAAGGAAAATGATGTAAAGCTTTCCAATAAGAAAATAATAAAATGATATTCTTAATCATTTATAAAATATTTATACAAAGTGTTGAAGAAGTAGTTTTGAAAAACCAATCTAGAAAACGTAGTATTTACGATAATTACCCTCATATTCCGAGGAATATTTAGAAAGTTACTTTGTTCCGAGAATGCTATAGTAGACGGGATAATTATCGATGAAATACCATTAATTATGATGAAAATATCAAAAGATTATGATGTTTATCTAAGTATTGTCGGAGTATATTCTAATAGAAAGAATATCAGATTTGATATTACTGGAATCCTCAAGAATGGAAGTAGGACTTTCATCGATGAAATTCTATTTCTAATTAAAATGAAAAGCTAATGACAGCTTAGAATATTATGCTAATTATCTAGATATCCTCAAATTGAATTCCAAAATGAAGAATACTAATTTGAATATTCTTGAACCAATAGTATTCCATTTTTAATGAAATAAGGTGCAAAGTAATTTGTAATAATCATCTTCATATTTCGAGGAATATTCTGGAACCTTATATGTATATTACTTCGTTCCGAGGATGATATAGTAGACGAGATAATTACCGATGAAAATACTGATTATTTTGGTTAAAACTTAAAAAATTATGATAATAATCTAAGTATTCTCGAAATATATTCTAATGGAAAGAATATGAATTAATCACCAAAGAAAAAGAGAAATTTCATTAATCCACTTGTTTGCTCTATTACCGAAAAAGATGTTGTAATAAATAATTAAATGGTTAGAATTAATCTCAGTCGCTCATCAAAATCATGGTTTGTGGATAAGATTGAAATAAAATTAGGACTTAAAGACATCATTTGCCCTCTGAATTTGTCCTAAAAGCTTACTTGGTCCCTAAACTTTCAAAATGTCTCGATAATCCCTTAAACTTGCATAAAATATTCAGTTAGCTTCCTAAACTTGCGTAAACTGTAATCAATTAATCACTCGGTTATAAAAGAGTAAGTTAAACGTGAAAGATGTGTTGCACGCATCTTAAAAAAGTAAAACGATAAAGGATAGGGTATGCGATTCTAATATTAGAGAAGAAAAAGTTTTATAATTGAACAAGTAAGAACTTCCTTTTTAATCTATTTTGTGAATTATGTAATAACATTCTAAGGCACGCACAACATATATTCCGCATTTAACTTACTGTTTTACAACTGAGTGATTAATTAATTATATTTTATGCAAGTTCATGGAGCTAACTGAACATTTTATACAAGTTGAGAATGTTAATGGAATACTTTGAAAGTTCAGAGAGCCAATCAACTTTTTTGGACAAGTTCAGGGGCAAATGATGTATTAAGCCTAAAATTAGGGTGATATATAAACCTCTCAATAAACTAGGCATTAAATGCCCTAATCAATCACACCCAACCGCCTCAACCTCTCTAGATGTGAATAACTCAATTTGCCTAATTGGGAATAACTATGGTAATCTCAATGAATAACCATATGTATAGACGTGGAAAAAAACAACAATGAAATATATGTTATCAATCTAAGATCATCGATGTGGAACCTTTTTCTTCTTTTCTCCTTTTGTTTGCGTTTTTTCAACATTTTTTTAAATAACTAGGGTCAAGTCGGTTCACCAGTCAATATTGTTAACCCCAAAGTATATAACCGAACCAGTTACATGGCTAGTTTTCGGTTGACCGGTCGAACCGACCGATCCGGTCTGATTTTAAAACATTATTTTAAACCCATTTTTCTTGAGAAACAGAGTTTCTGCATGATTTTAGAATAAAAACATTTAAAAAATAGACTTAAAAGTAAAAAATTGCACAAAAAGATCCAAAAGAGGGAAATATCCGACTCTGTTCTTGATGAACAGAGCCAGAAAGCTCTCCCTTTTGCAGAAAATAACTTCAAAAACTCGAAATAAATTGAATATAGGTAACCTCAAATCAAAGCCAAAAGTTGAGAAATAAATAAATCTAACTAAAAATGAAATATAAAAGATACTGTTTCTCATAAATTATCCTTGGAATGTCCCTCCAATGTGGTTTTGATTTCTATCTGTCAAATAATTCCTAACTCCGATTTCGAGACCTGAACTAATGTAATTATGAATTATTGATTAATCAAAACTAAGAACCTTGATTTAAAACTCAGAAATTGAAAAAAAAAGACTATTTTCTCTCTCTAGAAAAAAGTTCTCTAAAAAATTCCCTAAATATTTTAATCAGTTAGACTAATTTCTCCACTAATTTTTGGTGTATCCAAATAGTGAAAATCGACTTACAGTAAATGTATCAGATTTCCAAATTTCACCTTCCAAAAAAGTCTTTCTTTCACCTACCATATGGAGCTATAAATAACAGATCAAACAGAAACAGAAGGAGAAGCACAAAGCTCAATAAGCACAAAACTCACATAGACATGCCTTCTTCCAAACTGTTTTTTCTTGTCCTACTCCTAGTGTTGGTTTCAAGGTTGTTCAAGCTTGTTATTTAAATATCATTTCATTTCATTTCAATTCATATTTACCTAGTGCATTCATGAAATCAAGTTCTAGTAGGAAGGTGAAAGATGACTAGGATATGAATAGAGTTTTCAGCAATGCTCCCATCCCCATCTCAACATATCTCCTTGTACCAGTGGTGTTCCTAACAATTATGTTTCTAAAGATTCTTTGTTCAAAATCATTTTAACTTGTATTTTCATATGCAAACCAGTCAAATCGAATGAAATTTGTCAAACGATAATAAATCTAAATAAAAATAGAGGAGGTGTTTGCTTACTCTATTTTCTTCATGTTTGCTTCTTCATGTTTGCTCTGTCTTTTGTCTTATGTATGTGTTTTTATATTCCAGAGCATAATCTGCCATGGATATAACATACATTTAAGACCAAATTCAAATACAAAGACCTAAAAACAACATTTAAAACCCTAGGTAACAATTTTGTGATTGTTAGCATCGCCCACAACCACAAACATCAAGGGACTTTTCTGCACAGTATAATCGAGATTGAAATTACAGAAATTGAGTAGAATCTATGTATGTCTAAATTTAGTGGCCGAGTCGTGAGATTTACGAAGGAAAAATTATCGCCGTCACTTGTAGTGATCCAGGACGAAGGTGGCAGAGGCGGAGGCAGTCCGATGCCAATATTGGGGAATACCTTTCGTCTTACTAGATACATTCTTAGAAATTGAGCATAAACCCAGCTCGTGACCAATTTTCGACTCCCCCCACGAAGCACAATCTGAGAAATGAGGATTAGCGAGAACCAATTCTGACTCCCCCCATGAAGCACAATCTGAGAAATGGGGATTCATGAGAACGAATTTTTGACTCCCCCAACAAAGCACAATATGAGAAATGGGGATTAGCGAGAACTAATTTCCGACTCCCCTCCACGAAGCACAATCTGAGAAATGGGGATTAGCAAGAACCATCCATTTTTAGCCCCCATTATCTGATCGATTTGAGCCCCCAACACCGGCACTACCATGGAGTATTTTCTCGGAGTTGAAAATTAGCTCCTCCAGCCCTAGGCATTTCATCTCATTCTCTGAGATGAAACCCTACTACATCTCCTTCTCTGTGGAGAATGAGATGTAGATCGATAATAAAAGCAACCCATTTGGATTGGGTTTTTTTTTTTAGAAATTTGGTCCTTCCAAAACGACGTCGTTTTGGAAGGACCGGATTTCTGAAAAAAAAGGATTGGGATTTTCCCAATTCTTATGCGCAAAGTGGTTTTAAAAGCCAATTTGCAATTAAATTACAACTTCTTCTTATCAACCTACATTTTTATAACTTTAACACACCTAATTCTTTATTTGTCTTCTCATCATCAACAATTTTTGCACAATATATGAATTTCCACCAATAAATTCATAGCATGTTTCACTTTTTTTTTTTTGACATTTCATTAAAAGAATAATTCACTAAATTTAAAGGTCATTAAAAATAGTTACATGTGGCAAAATTACACAAGGAACAAGCTTATGACGTAGAGTTTTAGCATTTGTGTTTGGCTTAGCAAGTAATGACTCGTTTTCGGATCAACAAGGAATGACACAATAATCCTCCGGTCGTTTTCGAGTCAACCAAATTGACTCGAAAATGTAAATTACAATTTTACACTTGATTTGTTTTAGGGGTTTGAGAAGCATATTTTTTAGGTAATAGATATTAATCGGATACGTGGAATAGTGATTCAGCTTTCCCCGGAGAAGGCTCTTGTGCTCTCTGATGATCGTCACTGTGCGGGAAGCGATCCCTGCGTATACTCCGACGATCAAGACAGTTAGTCGCTCTAGAGAATTATATATTTGCTGGAAGAAAGAGTTAGGAAGTATGTTACCCGATCCCATGTCTTGGTTGTCTCCTCCTTATTTATAGTGAGTCCATTTGGGCCCTGCTGGGCCTAATTGGCCAGTTGGGCCATCAGTTGATCTTCCGAATCAAGTAGTCCCCCCTTTCGGTCAGGGGTTCCGAGTATTGCATGCGAGGTGTTATCGGGGAGCTCGTAGCACTTTTATCGTCTAGCGTGCAGGGGGAATTTGAGAAAACGCTATTCGCGTTGGTAGACTAGAAAGGAGAACATCAGGGGTTGGGGGTGGCCCTTCCAATTGCCGCATGCGCTCCTAGTTTTTGATGCAAAAATTAATTGCCCCTTCATTAATGCTTCTGCACGCGCCGTAAAGTGTCGTTGGAAACCATGCTCTGCCGGCGCCTCCGTTTGAGATATAAATAGGGAAAAAAGGCTCTATTTTTTTCTTTACAAAGTCGCATCTATTGTGTTTTGTTTGCCTACTTCGTTCCTTGGATTCTTGGCTTCCTTTGCCGTCTTTGCAATCTGTGCTCTGCTCTGTGTCAGAAACTACCAAACACCGGGCTTGTCTGTTCGTGGCGCTCATCTGAGGGTGGTTTCTCCTTGTTATCTAGACACCGTTTGAGGCCAGTCTTGCCCTTTTCCCCACTTTTTCTGTTTTGCTATTTCATTTATTTATCTTGGGAGGGATAGTATGTCAGAGGGTTCTTCGCGGGGAGCCCTAAGACGACTGCCGCCAGTGACTCCGGGCGACTTCACGCTACGTGACGCCTCTCGAACGCGATCTGTAAAACGAAAAAGGTGAGTGGGGATGGAGAAAGAGGGCGGTGTTGCTGTTGTGAAGAAAAGAAAAACCGTCGTGGTGCGCGCGCCACCCAGTGTTGAGCGTCCGTCAGGAGGAGCCGCCGCTGGGATCCTCGAAGTAACTGTGGTTGTACCGGAGGGAGTGATTACCGAAGAGCGACCTTTGGCCTTGATTTACGAGGAAATGCGTGAAAGAGTGTGGACGCGGTCACCAGGTGTGACAAATGTGGACGGGAAATGTTTTGAGGGGAGGCACCATCCGAAGAGGCCGGAATCCTTTTCTGTGGACGACGCCTATAACATCATTGTGTCTGCGGACCTACCCTCCATTTCTGCAGTGTACCGACTAGGGCAGCCGTATGAGTTGGTTGCATTGGACGAAGATGACCGTGCTCATCATGTTGGTAGGGCAAATGAGCTGGTAGTATACGAGGAGCAGTTGGAGTCAGGGATGCGGCTACCTCTTCTTCCCTTCTTTGTGGAGGTGTTAAAAGAGTATGACTTGTGTCCCGGTCAGATTCATCCAAACGGGTGGAGGATGATGGTGGCGTTTTACTCGTTATGTCGGTTGGCTGGATATCGAGCTACCGGGCTGGTGTTTCGAGAATTCTTTCGACCGAACAAGGGACCCCGCTCCCAACATGTGACCTTTTCTCATCAAAATTTTAAGGTACTCAGCGGGCTGAAGGATAAGATTCCCGAGTATAGGCATCAGTACTTTCTGGTGCGGAAGTTGGATGGCGACTTCCCTTTCTGCGTGACATGGAATGAGGATCCTATGGACTCTAGTAGGTGGCTAAAAACGCGACCGATGTTGCCATCGGAAGAGCATCTCATAAAGTATTTAAAGGGTTTGCCGATGGACAAAGAACATAAGAAGGATGTAGACAAGCTCGTTGGTCATTTCCTTGCCGCTGGATATTACATCTGGAAACAGTGGCGAATGGCCCAGTTGTCTGGTTGGTCGCAGGCGGATTTCGAGAAGTGGAAACGCGGGTATAACTTTTCAGCCGGAGAACTAGCGGAGTTGGAGGCGATAACTGTAAACGTTGCCATCGTAGGTGAGGGGTCCGGGTTGTGAGCTTTATTTTGCAGTTTTTACGTGTTTGATTGAAATATATTGATCATCGTGTTACTGATGTAGGTCCAGGTGATCCTCGTGTTAGTATGGATTTCGATCCGAATGAGTTTGGTGTTGGCCTCGACACTGTGGAGGAAGCATTTGCTGGTGCATCCGGATCCCTGGCGTCGTTTTCTTTGCTTGAAGATGCGAACCAAGTGGTTCAGAGCATGGGGGGCGTGCTTGCGACGCACGAGGACATTGACGCTACTGGTGACATACCGCAAGGGATGCCCGTTGTAGAGAATGAGGCAAAGGAAACTGCGGAGGTGATGGCTGTCGAAAAGGAAAAGGTCGAGAATCAGATTCAGGGGCCCCTTACCCGAAAATGTAAGAAAGACAAGGGTAAGGCCGTTGCTGGGATGGAGGGCGAAAAGATATGTGCTAGTGATGATACCGTTGGGGCAAACGACGGCTCTAAATGAGCGTGTACTGGCGGCGGGTCCGAGCTTGGAGCAGGGATGATGGATCGGGTAGGTGATCACCCGGAGATGATGAAAAGAATGGATGTCAAGATTACTAAGTTCCGGGAATACATTATGGGCTTGTCGGTTCACTCCGATATGACGACATCTGACCTTGCGCGGGCGATGGCTCGCGTCGCTAAGGTGCCCGGAGAAGTTGCCCGAATGGATGGTGTGACTAAGATGAATCTTGGTGTGGAGACTCTGTCGGCGCGTGGTATGGTAAGCTCTTTTGACCTTCTCACTTAAGTTTGTTTTTAACAACTGTGTCCTGAGTTGTGCAATTTTTATGCAGGCCATTCAAAATGCTAACACTGTCTTCGACATGTGTGTGAATGATAAGAATCTGTTTCGGGATATGGAGCAAGGTCTGCGGAATGCGGTGAAAGAGTTGGAAACGGCGACTGGGAAGCTAGCTACCGCTAGAGAGTTATTGGAATGCCGTGAGGGCGAGATTGCCGTGCTGACCGAGCAGCTGAAAGTGGAGACAGGAGGCCGAATGGAGCTGGCGAAGAAATTGGAACATGATGCGGAGGAGCTTCGCTCTTACAAGATTATGCTCAAGTTTGCCACCCTATGGACCCGCCGAGTGAAGGAGAAGTTCGACGAGAGAGCCAGGCAAGCCGTCGCACTGTCCGACGAGAATGGGAGACTTAAGCGAGAGCTTGAGATGGCTCGAAAAGAGGCTAGCATGTTGCGTGCCTTTACGGGTCAGCGCGAGGAGAAGCTGATCAAAATGGATCGAATGATGCTCATTGCTGCTGCTTACTCTGCCGGGTATGAGGTTCATCCGGAGGTCATATTCTCTCTGAATGTGTACGATAATGCAGCCCAGGCGAAAGCCGTAGAGTTCTGCGGTCGTTTTAAGAAGAAATAGATGTAATTGAAGATATCATGTGTTTTTGTTTTCTGATTTCAAACATGTAATAATTTGGCTGTACGGTTGGTATCTTTTGGGATCTTTTGGCAGTTTATTTTGATCATCATTTTGCACTGTGAATTGATTTGAGCCTTCATGATGTGTTTGTCATGTCTTGTCCATTCTTGCTATAAATAGGAGTCGATTTTTGTTTGTGTTTCTCGTTCATGTGGCGTTCTTGCTTCGAGTGCTCGTATTCTTAGTCATTTGTTTACTCCTGTTTTCGTGTGACGTCGCTTCGGGATGTTGTGGACTCCGCTAAGGTGCTTATGGTGCAGAAGGCCATTTCGGCGATGCCTCATCCCTATGTGTAATGCCCCCCGAGGGATGATCATGAGTTGGACAGGAAAGTGCGATATGCTTCCCCTGTATGGATGAACCGGGGTTTTTCGCGGAGAAGCCGAAACGAGGAGAGTGAGAGTTCTGCGCCTTATACTGGATCTGCGACGGATTCGTGCGATGTAGTTGTCAGCGCCTTATCTTCTACTGAGAAGAAAGTTTTGTCGCAGGATGGGATTTGGTTTCTCAATCCCGACGAGTCGGTGGTACCCGTGACGAATCCGCATCCTGCCTGGGTAAGGAGGCTTCTTACCGACGAGCTTGATAGAGTTATGAATCTTCTTCCTGAGATGGAAGGCCATCGTTCTGGACGCCATGCTTCACCGAGTCGACCCTATGGGGCGATGTTTGTCGGTGAAACCTCACAGTGTGGTTTTTCTTGAATTTTCTAGACAGGGGTTTCTAGGGCCTATTCCAGCTGATCCGGCGCATCGAGTGACGCATGTTGGGAAAGCATGCCTGTATCATAGGAAAAATGGGCATAATACCGATGAATGTATCGACTAGCGGGCAGTGCACCAGGCTTTAATGGATGCTGAGGCCATTCCTAATCCTGATAGTGCTAATGGAATGTTGTAAGAGATTGGATTTATCTTCTGTCGAGCGTCTGTGCTCCAGTGTTTGTATTCAGGACTTTTTGCTTAAGCTTCCCAACTTTATGTGGTTTATTATGCCTAATGAAAATTTGCAATTTCGGATTTCCTTTGTTAGTACTCCCAACAAAATTGATCTAGTTTCATATTTGATCGCCCATTGCCTCCTTATGGGCACGCAGTTAAAGTGCTAAAAATTTGCACGACGCTGTGTGAGCGAGGATTGCGTTTGACACCGCCCTTGGTTGGTTTATTGGTGAGGGGCTTTTCCGAGAAGCTTAGGAAAACCATTTTGGGTCAATTCGTCCGAGGACCGTATAAGGTAGCTCGCTGCTTAGTTAATCGGTAACAACATGGGGTTGTTGGCGCGATTTAAGAGGCGTTTCGTGATGAACGAGAAGCCTGGAGAATAACGTTTTGAGTTATTCGGTGCGAGGACCGTATAAGGTAGCTCGCTTCTTGTTTAATCGGTAACAACATGGGGTTGTTTGTGCGATTTAACGGGCGTTTCGAGATGATCGAGAAGCCTGGAGAATAACGTTTTGAGTTATTCAGTGCGAGGACCGTATAGGGTAGCTCGCTTCTTGTTTAATCGGTAACAACATGGGGTTGTTTGTGCGATTTAACGGGCGTTTTGAGATGATCGAGAAGCCTGGAGAATAACGTTTTGAGTTATTCAGTGCGAGGACCGTATAGGGTAGCTCGCTTTTTGTTTAATCGGTAACAACATGGGGTTGTTTGTGCGATTTAACGGGCGTTTCGAGATGATCGAGAAGCCTGGAGAATAACGGTTTGAGTTATTCAGTGCGAGGATCATATCGGGTAGCTCGCTTCTTGTTTAATCGGTAACAACATGGGGTTATTTGCGCGATTTCACGGGCGTTTCGAGATGATCGAGAAGCCTGGAGAATAACGTTTTGAGTTATTCAGTGCGAGGATCGTGTCGGGTAGCTCGCTTCTTGTTTAATCGGTAACAACATGGGGTTGTTTGCGCGATTTAACGGGCATTTCGAGATGATCGAGAAGCCTGGAGAATAACGTTTTGAGTTATTCAGTGCGAGGACTGTATAGGGTAGCTCGCTTTTTGTTTAATCGGTAACAACATGAGGTTGTTTGTTAAAAAACAAATTCTTATTCATGATTCACATTACAGGAGTCTATTGATAATACTTTTTCAATGTTTGGATGTTCCAGCTATTGTCATAGACCAAACCGTCTAAAGAGGCGATTTTGTAGGCTCCGTTATGGAGGACAGTATCGATCTTGTACGGCCCCTCCCATGATTGTCCGAGCTTGCCGTGAGCTAGCGGAGATTGGGCAGCAGCAGCGTCTCGGAGCACAAGATCTCCGACTTGAAAAGTGCGGGGACGAACCCGCCTATCGTGGTATCGCGCTATACTCTGCTTATGGGCCGTGATGTACAATAAAGCATTAAGGCGCTCTTCCTCTAACCGCTCACTTGCTTCCGCAAGCTCCGCGTTGTTGTAGGCCTCCTCGAAGGTGGTCTGCCGAGGAGAGCGAATGATGACCTCAGATGGTGCCATTGCTTCTGCCCCATAGGTGAGGAAAAAAGGAGTGTGCCCTGTTCCGGAGTGCGGGGTTATGCGGTATGACCACAATATCGTCGTGATATGGTCAGGCCATGCTCGACCCTGGTCGGATAGGCGTGTTTTAATTCCTCGCAGGATTGTTCGGTTGCTTACTTCAGTGAGGCCGTTGCTCTGAGGGTGTGCCACCGAGGTGTATCACCCTTTAATGCCCCACTCTGTGCAAAACTCGCAGAATTGACTGCAGTCGAACTGCCTCCCGTTATCGACGATGAAAGAGTGAGGGACTCCGAATCGGTATATGACTGTTCGCTTGAGGAAACTGATTACGTTGACGGCGGTTATCTTGGCGATTGCTTCAGCCTCGATCTATTTGGTAAAGTGATCGACTGCGACCACTACAAAGCGCTTCTGTGCTAAAGCCATCGGAAATGGGCCGAGCAGGTCAATGCCCCATACTGCAAATGGACAAGGTGTGATAATGCCTTTGAGTGGAGCCGTCGGTGCGTGATGAGTATTGGCGTGTAGTTGACATGCCTGACAGCTGCGAACCAGATGCATCGCATCGGAATCCATGGTTTGCCAATAAAGCCCTTGGAGCTGGGATTTCTTTGCAATCGTTCGAGCGCCCTGATGCGAGCTACAGACGCCCTGATGTATCTCCTTTAGACAGTGATCCCCTTCCTCTTCGGATATACAGCGCAACCAAGGGTGTGTAGCGGACTTCCGATAGAGTAAGCCATCATGCATTGCGTATCGCCAGGAATGCCAAACCACGAGGGATGCCTGCGTCCGATCTTCCGGCAGTGTTCCATCTTGAAGGTACCTGATTATCGGACTTCTCCACCCACTTGCTGCTGCGTCTGCCGTGTCGATCTGTAGCGAGCACTCTGTGTGAATGGCCGGGGCCACAGTAGTCTCGATGAGGGTATGCGGATCACTGGACTGCGCGCCTGCTGCGAGAGCGGCAATGGCATCCGCCTCTTCGTTCTCTTTGCGTGGGACAAGCACAAGGTCAAAGGTTACTCCTTTGTCTTCGAGATCCTTCAACAAGGATTTGGCAAGGGCTAAGTATTGACACATCGTTGGGTCCTTCACCTTGTAAGTGCCGCTGACGTGGCTAACGACGAGTTTAGAGTCCGAATATACCGTGAGATGTCCGTTTACAATTGTTTTGGATAACCGAAGAGCTGCGACTAGGGCCTCATACTCTACTTGATTGTTCGTGGTCGGGAAGTCGAGATGGATGGTATACCATATTCGGAGATTATTAGGTCCCTGAATTGCAATGCTTGCGCCTGCCCGTCCTGGGCCGCAGGATCCGTCCACACTCATGGTCCATATGTCGCCGTTGTAAGTTTTTATCGGTGTGGGGCTGCTGGTTGATGACCCGGTAAACTCCACTATGAAATCGGACAGCACTTGGGCTTTGATCACTGTGCGAGGTTCAAAACGTATATCAAACTGGGATAGCCGGACCGACCAGTTGGTGATCTCACCGGAGACTTCTGGTTTCTGGACTGCCTTTTTGAGAGGGTAACTGGTCCTGACCACGATCGTATGCGTTTGGAAATATGGTCGAAGGCGCTCGGACGCCTGTGTGATGGCGAACAGAGCTTTCTCAACCTCGGAGTATCGGATCTCAGCACCCTTCAGGACCTTGCTCAAGAAGTAAATTGGGTAGAGCTTCGGTTCCTCTTTTTGAGCTAAAACGATTGCTACCATTTCATCGGTGATGGTGAAGTATAAAAGAATGTCCCGTCCCTGCTTTGGTACTGACAGTAGGGGGGTAGCGAGGAAAGTTTTGATGGCGCTGAATGCCTCCTGGAAATCCGTAGACCACCTGAAAGGATGCTCCTTCTTGATTGCCCTGTAAAAAGGTAAACATCGCTGTGCCGAGCAGGAAATGAACCGTCCCAAGGTGATAATCCTCCGTTGAGCCTCTGAACTCCCTGTAAGTTGCGCGGTGCTTCCATCGCTAAGATTGCCTCGATCTTTGCGGGGTTAGGCTCGATACCTTTCTTGGACACCACGCAACCAAGGAACTTGCCGCTACGAATTCTGAAGAAACATTTCTCCGGGTTCAGCTTGAGGTTATAATTTCTGAAAATTTTAAACACTTCTGCCAAGTCACTGGGGTGGTCGCTTTCAACGGTGCTTAGGACAACCATGTCATCGATGTATACTTGTACAGTATTGCCGATGAGGTGAGTGAACATCTTATCTATCAGTCGTTGGTAGGTGGCCCCCGCGTTCTTCAACCCAAAAGGCATGACGTTGTAGCAATAAGTGCCTTCATGCGTAATGAAGGAGGTTTTCTCGGCATCGGCCGGGTCTAGAGGGATCTGCTGAAAACCAGCGATGGCGTCAAACTGAGATAAGATTTTCCGACCAGCTGTCTGGTCGAGAAGCTGATCTATGTTAGGCAGCGGGTAAGAATCCTTGGGGCATGCTTTATTAACATTCGTAAAATCTACACACATGCGGTACTTTCCGCTGGCTTTCTTTACAAGTACGACGTTAGAAAGCCAATCTGGATAGTGAACCTCGCGAATAAATTTTACAGCTAGTAGCTTCTCGATCTCTTCCTTGACTGCAACTTGTTTGTCCTTTGCTTGCACTCTCATCTTCTGCTTCAAGGGCTCCACGGAGGGGTCGATGCTCAATCTGTGCGTTGCTTGCTCGGGTGAGACTCCTGTGATATCCTCGGTGCACCAAACGAACACGTCTGAATGCTCCGATAGAACAACCTTGATCTCATCGGCCAAATGGGACGTGAGTTTGGTCCCAATTTTCACTGTCTTGGTGTCTGTGATGGCACACTCGCTGACCGGTTCAATTGGTATGGGATTGTATCCCCTCATGTCCATCAGACCGTCCTCTAGGTAAAGCGCTGTCCGAGGTTGAGTAGCCTCCCACTGCAATCTTTTGGCCAAGATGCGATCTCCTTGGATGGTGATTCTATCATGCTGGACCGGCAAAGTCAAGCATAATTCGAAGATATCAACCGTGGCCTTCAGGTTAGCCAGAAGAGGTCTTTCGATGATGGCATTGTAGGCTAAGGGGATATCGACCACCACCCATTTTGCAGTGTCCTCTACTTCCTTATCGCTTTCGGCAAAGACTGTTGACAGAGAGATGACTCCCTTTACTGGGACTTCAATTTCCGACAGGCCAACCAGGGGGAAAGTCCCGGCTCGGAGGGCTGTGTGAGCATTCCTCATCGCGCGGAGTGCCTTCTAGGTGAGCAAGTTCACCGAGCTTCCTGTGTCGGAACAGACTCAGTTGGGGTTTGCATTTCGCTTGAAGCTCCGAGGTCACTTGTACTCCACACTCACCGCACCAAATAATCAGGATACGTGGAACAGTGATCCGGCTTTCCCCGGAGAAGGCTCTTGTGCTCTCTGATGATCGTCACTGTGCGGGGAGCGGTCCCTGCGTATACTCCGACGATCAAGACAGTTAGTCGCTCTAGAGAATTATATATTTGCTGGAAGAAAGAGTTAGGAAGTATGTTACCCGATCCCATGTCTTGGTTGTCTCCTCCTTATTTATAGTGAGTCCATTTGGGCCCAGTTGGGCCTAATTGGCCAGTTGGGCCATCAGTTGATCTTCCAAATCAGATATCTTTTGTTGTCAACCACACCGCTACAGTCTGTACGTGCCTTTGCTTTTCAAGATTAATATTCATTACGAATGACAAATGAAGACACCCAGCTGCTTTCATTCACGGGATAAAAATTAGGTTAAATTATATGTATGACCCTTATATCTATAAGGCTATTAAATTTATGGCCCCTAAACTTTATTTCACTACATTAAATTTATATTATACTAACATTAAAGTCCAAATAAAAAAAAATCCATTTAAAAATTTAAAAGAATGTTGATTTAAACAAGTTTAAATACATCAATGAAGGTATAATATAAAGTTTATATGCACAAAATAAAGTAGTATCCTTATTGAAAACTTGAAAAACGAATATGCTTCAAGTTCCAAAATTGCACTTCGTGAGATTCTCTTTTGAACAAATAATTTCTAAATATTGATTTTCTTTATTAATTTTTAATTATCTCTTACGTAATGATTTTAGCACTAAATTATGATATTTGTTGAAACTCTAATATAATAATCAAATTTTGAAATTCTATTAACACTTTAAAAAATTACTAAATAATTAGATAAATTTAGACAAATTACTTAAATCGATTGTAATTGTTTAATTTTAGAAATTTTAATTAAGTATATATAATTTTAGAAATTTTATTATATTTTAATTAAGTTAGCGATGATGAATGATAAATCTGTTTATTTCTGTTTTTACAAATCTATTTAAAATAATTTTCTTTTGTTTGTTTTTCTTGATCTAAAAGATGATGATAAACCGATAAGGCAACACAAAAGAAAGTTGTTGTTTGTAGATTGAGAGAACTTTGAACTGTTACTTATTAGTGAAGATAGGCGATAAAAATGTAAATGCAAGAAACATGGGTCTATCTACACCGCAGAAAACAAGTGGAACTGGAAAATTTTGATTCAATTACAGATAATTGTCCAAGGAGAGACAGTCGACAGATAGATCATTTACTTATATGACGACGTACTAGCTCAATGTCATTAGATGCTCAGTTTAACATATACAGCAGCCTAAGGCTCCATCTTTATAGAGCCCACCTGCATTAAAATTAATTCAACTAGTTAATAATTGAAAAATTACATAGAAATTAATCAATTTAATAAACTTATGAGAGAGTTTCTAAGAAAATTCAAAAAGAAAGGTCGCGTGAGAAAGAAAGGACGCGTGTGTCTTGCTACTCACACAATTACAGTAACTGAATCAGATTTCGAGATTTCACCTTCCAAAAAAGTTTTTCTTTCACCTACCATATGAAGCTATAAATAACAGAGCAAACAGAAACAGAAGGAGAAGCACAAAGTTCAATAAGCACAAAGATCAATAAGCACAAAGCTCACATAGACATGCATTCTTCCAAACTGTTTTTGGCACTAAATTATGATATTTGTTGAAACTCTAATATAATAATCAAATTTTAAAATTCTATTATCGCTTTAAAAATTATTAAATTATCAGACAAATTTAAACAAATTACTTAAATCGATTATAATTGTGTAATTTTAGAAATTTTAATTAAGTATATATAATTTTAGAAATTTTATTATATTTTAATTAAGTTAGTGGTGAATGATAAATCTGTTTATTTCTGTTTTTACAAATCTATTTAAAATAATTTTCATTTGTTTGTTTTTCTTGACACAAAAATAAATCTAAAAGATGATGATAAATTTATAAAACCACCGATAAAGCAACACAAAAGAAAGTTGTTGTTTGTACACTGAGAGAACTTTGAAATGTTACCTATTATTGAAGATAGGCCACAAAAATGTAAATGCAAGAAACATGGGTCTATCTACACCGCAGAAAACAAGTGGAACTGGAAAATTTTGATTCAATTACATATAATTGTCCAAGGAGAGACAGTCGACAGATAGATCAGTTACTTATATGACGACGTACTAGCTCAATGTCATTAGATGCTCAGTTTAACATATACAGCATCCTAAGGCTCCATCTTTATAGAGCCCACCTGTATTAAAATTAATTCAACTAGTTAATAATTGAAAAATTACATAGAAATTAATCAATTTAATAAACTTATGAGAGAGTTTCTAAGAAAATTCAAAAAGAAAGGTCGCGTGAGAAAGAAAGGACGCGTGTGTCTTGCTACTCACACAATTACAGTAACTGAATCAGATTTCGAGATTTCACCTTCCAAAAAAGTCTTTCTTTCACCTACCATATGAAGCTATAAATAACAGAACAAACAGAAACAGAAGGAGAAGCACAAAGTTCAATAAGCACAAAGATCAATAAGCACAAAGCTCACATAGACATGCATTCTTCCAAACTGTTTTTTGCACTAAATTATGATATTTGTTGAAACTCTAATATAATAATCAAATTTTGAAATTCTATTATCGCTTTACAAAATTATTAAATAATCAGACAAATTTAGACAAATTACTTAAATCGATTATAATTGTGTAATTTTAGAAATTTTAATTAAGTATATATAATTTTAGAAATTTTATTATATTTTAATTAAGTTAGTGGTGAATGATAAATCTGTTTATTTCTATTTTTACAAATCTATTTAAAATAATTTTCATTTGTTTGTTTTTCTTGACACACAAATAAATCTAAAAGATGATGATAAATTTATAAAACCACCGATAAAGCAACACAAAAGAAAATTGTTGTTTGTACACTGAGAGAACTTTGAAATGTTACCTATTATTGAAGATAGGCCACAAAAATGTAAATGCAAGAAACATGGGTCTATCTACACCACAGAAAGCAAGTATGGAACTAGAAAATTTTGATTCAATTACAGATAATTGTCCAAGGAGAGACAGTCGACAGATAGGTCAGTTGCTTATATACCGACATACTATCTCAATGTCATTAGATGCTCAGTTTAATATATACAGTAGCCTCAAACTCCATCTTTATAGAGCTCACCTGCATTAAAATTAATTCAACTAGTTAATAATTGAAAAATTACATAGAAATTTATCAATTTAATAAACTTATTTATTTACTAACACACACACACACAACTCTCATATATATATATATATATATATATATATATGAGAGCTTTTAAGAAATTTCAAAAAGAAAGGTCGCGTGAGAAAGAAAGGACGCGTGTGTCGTACTACTAACATAATTACAGTAATAGACCTGGGCATGGACCGACGACCCCGTCCGGACCGCTCAGGCCCATGCCCATTTAACCGAGCTTGGACACCTGAAAATGCTGTCAGGCCCGGGCCAAGCCCGTATAAGTCCGTTAAAAGCTGGACTGGCTTGGGCTTTACGAATTTTACACCGGCCCGACCCAATATACTATATATATATATATATATATATAAATTATAATATATAAATATAAATTACAATATATTTTTATAAACATAAATACAAGTAAAGTTTGCTGTGATATTTTCTCAAAAAAAAAGTATGCTGCGATATTTATATAAATTATTATATATATATATATATAATAGGGTAATTAATTTATTAGTCCTTATATTTTGACAAAACACACTCTTTAGTCCCTGTATTTTCAAAAACACATGGTAAGATCCCTAACCTTTTTCTCAGTAAACTGTTTAGTCCTTCCGTTTGTTTGTTCAATTTTTTTTACCGTTCATGACTTCAAAAATGACTAAATTACCCTTACTATTTACCTTCAATCTTTAGAAGATGAAATCCAATTTAGAAGAAGAAGCTATTTGTGTGGAGAACAAGAAAAAGAACAGACTCAATGTTTACGAATTTGAACGATTAACAAGAAAATCAAAAAGAATAACATTCAAAGTTGATTTCAGATGCATTAGAGTTTAAAGGAAAGGAAAATAAAGGAAAAGAAGAACGCAAATCCAAATTGACTAACAAAATCTTTATGAGAGTCTAACGGCAGGGGCTAAACAGTTCACTGAGAAAAACGTTAGGGACTAAACAGTTCACCGAGAAAAACATTAGGGACTAAACAGTTCATCGAGAAAAAGTTTAGGGACTTTATCATGTGTTTTTGAAAATACATGGATTAAACAGTGTGTTTTATCAAAATATAGGGACTAATAAATTAATTACCCTATATAATATAATATAAATTATAATTATAATACATAAATATAAATTATAATATATTTTTTAATATACAAATGGGTTTGGACGGGCAGGTTTAAGATTCATATCATAGACCCGAGCCCGACTAAATTTCTTACGGGCTGGCTGGACTTGGGCTTGTTAGGCTTTATTAAAAGCCCGACAGGTCCGACCCATGTCCAGCTCTATACAGTAACTGAATCAGATTTCCAGATTTCACCTTCCAAAAAAGAATTTCTTTCACCTACCATATGGAGCTATACATAACAGAACAAACAGAAACAGAAGGAGACGCACAAAGCTTAATAAGCACAAAACTCACATAAACATGCCTTCTTCCAAACTGTTTTTTCTTGTCCTACTCCTAGTGCTGATTTCAGGTTTGTTCATGCTTGTTATTTAAATACCATATCATTTCATTTCAATTCATATTTACCTAGTGCATTATGAATGCAGGTTCTAGTAGGAAGGTGAAAGATGACTAGGATATGGATAGAGGTTCCAACAATGCTCCCATCCCCATCCCATCATATCTCCTTGTACCAGTGGTGTTCCTAACAATTCTGTTTCTAAGGATTCTTTGTTCAAAATCATTTAAACTTGTATTTTCATATGCAAACCAGTCCAATTGAATGAAATTTGTCAAACAATAATAAAACTAAATAAAATTAAAGGAAGTGTTTAATTACTCTATTTTCTTCATGTTTGCTGCTTCATGTTTGCTCTGTCTATTGTCTTAAGTATGCGTTTTTACATTCCAGAGCATAATCTGCCATGGATATAACATACATTTAAAACCAAATTCAAGTATAAAGACCTAAAAACAACATTTAAAACCCTAGGTAACAATTTTGTGATTGTTAGCATCGCCCACAACCACAAACATCAAGGGACTTGTCTGCACAGTACAATCCAGATTGAACTTACAGAAATTAAGCAGAATCTACGTCTGTCTGAATTCAGTGGCGGAGTCATGAGATTTACGACAGAAAAATCATCATCACTTGTAGTGGTCCAGCACGAAGGTGCAGAGGCGAAGGCAGCCCGATGCCATTGGGGAATACCTTTCGCCTTACTAGATCCGTTCTTGGAAACAGAGCATAAACCTAGCTCGTGACCAATTTCCGACTCCCCCTACAAAACTCAATTTGAGAAATGGGTATTAGCGAGAACTAATTTCCGACTCCCCCCCCATGAAGCATAATCTGAGAAATGGGGATTAGCGAGAACCATCCATTCTTAACCCCCCCCCCCCCCCCATTATCTGGCCAATTTGAGCCCCCGGCGCTGCCATAGAGTATTTTTCCAAAGTTGAAAATTAGCCCCCCCAGCCCCAGGCGTTTCATCTCATTCTCTGAGATGAAACCCTACTACATAAAGAGATATAGATCGATAATACAGGCAACCCATTTGGGCTGTGCTTTTTTTTTTCTTCAAATTTGGCCCTCCCAAAACGGCTTCGTTTTGGGAGTACCAAATTTGTAAAAAAAACCGGGATTGGAGATTTCCCCAATCCCTGTGCGCCAAGTCGCTTTAAAAGCCACTTTGCAATTAAATTACAATTTCTTCGGATCAACTTATATTTTGAGTTAACCTATCACACACTTCTAACTTACATTTTTATAACTTTAACACACCTAATTCTTTATTTGTCTTCTCATCATCAACAATTGTTGCAAAATATGTGAATTTCCACCAATAAATTCATAGCATGTTTTACTTTTTTTTTTTTTACATTACATTAAAATAATAATTCACTTTAAATTTAAAGGTCATTACAAATAGTTAAATGTGGCAAAATTACCTACGACACGAGTATATGACATAGAGTTTTAGCATTTGAATTTGGCTTAGCAAGTAATGACTCATTTTCGGATCAACCTAGAAATGACCCGAAAATCAAATTTACAATTTTATACTTGGTGGTTTTTGGAGAAGTATTAATTTAGGCTCCACGTACAAAATAACACCAATATAGGCTTAACGTTTAAAAAATTGTATCAATTTAGGCATTGATAGCGGATTGGACATGTCATTCATATTACTCTGTTAAGTTCCGATTTCTCCCTCCACGTAAAATTGATAGAGTTTAATGGAGTAATATCAATGACGTGTCTCAATTGGTATCCTTTTTTAAACGCTAAGCCTGTATTGATGCTATTTTGTACGTGGAGCCTGCATTGATACTTCTCTAAAAATCATAGGCCTATTTTGGTACCCTATCCCTATATTTAATTATCCAACACACACACACACATATATATATATATATATATATATATATATATATATAAAGGGACAAATTAAAAAAAAAGGCATTGGTTGACCTCATTTATAAGCAGGGTCTGCGATTAAAAAGTTTACAAATTCGTGATATGTTTTTTTTTACAAAACAAAATTTTTGAACGAGCATTTGTTTAATTAATTTACATATATATTTACATTAAGCTTATATTATAATTTTAATTTATTGATCATGATCATCCTTCAGTCTTCTCTATGAACTGACTTAGACAGCAGAGTGAACTACACAGACGGCCTCTCTTTGACTCTGCTTTTGTGTAGTTGCAGGTTCGCACACCAAAACAAAAATTGTTAAACTTTTGATATAATTTTTAGCATTTGAAATGGTATTTTTAATAACTAATTTAGGTATAAGGAAATAATAACGAGACTATTTCTTCCAAATGAAGGGAGAAATGATAATATCAAATGGAAATATAAATAAATTAAGTGTCAATTTGATTCTTGATTTTTACAAGTAGCATCAATTTAGTTTAAATCAAAGTTTAAGTATCAATTCAAAAAATAGGAAAAATGAGCAAAACGCGATTTGCGATTTCACCTTGCGATACCACCGCCATCCCGCCTACCAGAACCTCCGCTGCAGGGATCTTTTAGCTCCGACGCCGGCCCGTTTCTCTCTCTGCCGCCGTCGGTTGTGGGAGGTCGTCTGTCCTTCCGGCGCTACGTGGTGTATGTGGGAGTTTTAGATTTCGCACGGTTTGTTTCTCTCGTGCGCGGTTACGTATCTTGCCGATCTTGAGGGCTTCTTGCTCCACCGCTCCTACCGCCGCCTCCGCCGCCACCCGTCGATTTCTGCTGTGCTATTGTCGCCGTTCCTCTGTTTTAAGGCCCGCCGTCGGTCTCGGTTTCATTGTTCTGTTTGGCTCCGTCTCTACCGTTTAGGTAGTCGGGTTAGTTGCTTTCTATCTTGGTGTCTCTGATTGTTCTTGGCTGGATATTGTGTTGCATTGTGGGTGTGGTTTGGTTGATTGGTTGCCTTGGTTCTTGATCTGCTCAGTGTTGTTAACGCTGGTCTGTGTATTGGTTTATAGAGTTGTTAGTCTGGTGTTTGGCCTTGGGTGAACTGCTGTTTGGGGCTGTTTCTGGTTATGTTGAGTGCCCTGTTTTTCTGTTTGTTGGTCTGCTGTCCGTCATTTCTGTTTCTTAGTATTGTTGTTAATTATGGCTGGTGTGGAGAAGGCAATAGGCAACTTGTCGTTGTCGGATGGTGAGGAGGAAGCCCTTGATCTTAGTGGGCCGTCATCCAATCCTATTGCTAAAAATGGAGGCCTAACCTTGATTGGTCGGTTCCTCACAGAGCGTTCTATTAATACTATAGCCATGAAGGCTAGAATGGCCACGATATGGAGGCCAGGTAGGGGAGTGGCTATATCATAGCTTTCCAACAATAAATATGTCTTTGAATTTTACCATGCTATTGATTTGGCACGTGTAGTGGAAGGGGCCCCTTGGTCTTTTGATAATCATTTGCTTGTGGTTTCTCTCTGGAAAGATGAACCGTCACCTGACTTGGTTGATCTGTATATTGCCGACTTTTGGGTTCAGATTTATGACTTGCCTATTGGGTCTATATCGGAGGGAGTGGGTAGACAGATTGGGGACTTTATTGGTAAATTCCAGGCTTATGATATCAATAATAACACCGGGTTACGTAGGCAATTTATGAGGCTAAGAGTCTCTATTGATGTGAGGAAGCCGTTAAAGAGGATGAAGAAAATCCATAAAGGGAAGGAGGAGTGGGCTTATATTTCGTTCAAATATGAAAGATTGGGATCGTTTTGCTATATATGCGGCCTGTTGGGGCATACTGATAGATTGTGTGATAAGATCTTCACTCTGAAACCTAAGGAGATCACTAAAGAGTGGGGGGACTGGTTGAAGGCTCCTGTACGCAGGGGCGGGGATGTGTTGAGTGTGAAGTGGCTGAGAGAACCGGGTAGTCAGGCTATGACCTTCAATTCTGGGGGTGGACCTACTTTGGAAAACACTGTTAAAACCTTGAAAGCAGGGCAGTCGAGTGGGGGTAAGGAAGCTGAGAAGGAGAATATCCCTGGGGGTCAGGAGGGGGCAAAGCTAAAGGGTAAAATGGTAGCAGGAACAGGGAACCCAATTATACAGCAAATGCATGAGGGGGAGATAGTGAATATGGCTGTGGATAGTGATGATGAGGGACTTGAGTTGGCAGATGATCGCAAGCATAGGCGCGCATGCCCGGATTCGATATCAGTTCAGGCTATTGTGAATAAGCTGTATGGGAATGGGTCTGATCAGGTTCTTAATACTTCGAAGTGGACAGTTTCTACGAGTAAAGTAGATTCTTCTTCTTCTTTAAATGATACAGAAATGGCGAGGTCTGCGGAGCAGACCCACCGAGGATTATGAATTGCCTAAGCTGGAACTGCCGGGGGTTGGGGAACGCCCGGGCAGTTCGGTCTCTCGGTGAGCTTGTTAAGATAAGTAAGTTGGATTTGGTCTTCCTGATTGAAACTTTGGTTACTAATTCCTGTATTGATGGGCTAAGGAGGAAGTTTGGCTTTGAAGGTTCTTTTGCAGTCGATTGTAGAGGTAGGAGTGGGGGTATTGCCCTACTTTGGAGGAAGTCTGATATGGCTTCGGTGGTTTCCTTCTCTGATCACCATATTGAAGTTCAGATGCATGACACTGGGAAGGGGGATTGGAGGTTGGTAGGTTTCTATGGACATTCTAATCGAGCCAATCATGTGTGGTCATGGAGTCTCCTGACTCAACTGTGTTCATGCTCGATTCTCCCTTTACTGGTTATTGGGGATTTTAACTGCATTCTTTCTGATTCAGAGAAGGTTGGGGGTCCAGGCTACCCTCAAGGGTTGATGCGCCGGTTCCAAGAGGCGGTGGAAGAGAATCTTTTGATTGATCTCCCTACACAGGGCAGTCAATTTACGTGGGAGAGGAGTCGGGGTTCTAGAATGTGGGCCAGGGAAAGGTAGGATAGGGCTATGGTCACTAGTGCCTAGGCGGACAGATTCCCAACACATCGGCTCCGTACTCTGATCTCAACTTATTCTGATCATGCACCCATTTTTTTAGTATTCGATAATCCGGTTAGTAATGTGAGGCGTGGCCACTTTCGCTTGAACAAGAGTGGCTTTTAGATCCTGAGTTCAAGGTGTTGGTGAGGACTTGTTGGCTAAGTAGTAGCTGTCATAACCTTGCTGCAAAGCTGGCTGCCTGTGCCAGCAGCATGGAACAATGGGGAAAGAAGTATCAGCTGAGGTTTAGAAAGCAAATTGAGGGATGCAAGAAGAAGTTGGATAGGCTTGTGGATAGCAGTGTTCCGGCTGATGTGGTCAGTTTCCTTCAGGCCAAGAGTGAGTTGAATTCCCTACTTGATTCTGAAGCTATACATTGGCAACAAAGGGCTAAGAATTTCTGGCTACAGGAGGGGGACCAAAATACTAAGTTTTTCCATGCCTGTGTCAAAGCTAGAAAGCAGAGGAACACCATTCGCCACCTTAAGGATGTGAACGGTCTGATAGTAGAAGGAGTATATGATATGGGGATTATTGCCAACGCTTATTTCTCTGATCTGTTTGCTGACCTACTAGCCCATGCTATGATGCCGTGGATACCCTTGTCCCTCTTGTTACGCCTGAAATGCAGGCTGACCTGTGCTCCCCTTTTACTTCTGAAGAATTCAAGATTGCCATATTTCAAATGCACCCTGATACCTAGTCCTGATGGGTTAAATCCGGGCTTCTTTCAACATTTTTGGGACCTCATTGGCCCCGAGATTGTTAATGCATGTAAGGGTTATCTGGCCTACAGAGAATTTCCCCCACATCTAAATGACACAATAATTGTTCTTATCCCCAAAATTGATAGGCTTGAATGTATGAAGGATTTTCGCCCTATTTCCCTGTGCAATGTGCTTTATAAATTGATTGCCAAGGTCCTAGCCAATAGGCTCAAGATTGTGTTACCTTTCCTGGTATCTGAGTCTCAATCATCTTTTGTCCCTGGCAGGTCTATCTCTGACAGCATTATGGTGGCCTTTGAGTCTTTACACTTTATGAAGAGAAAGAATAGGGGTAGAATTGGTGAGGTGGCTCTAAAATTGGACATTAGCAATGCCTATGATAGGGTTGATTGGACCTTCCTGAGACTTGTTATGCAAAAATTAGGCTTTCCTGGGTTGTGGATTGATTGGATCATGTTATGCATTTCTACCGTGGAGTACTATGTGTCGATTAATGGTACATTTATGGGCCCGATTACCCCTGGCAGGGGCCTGAGACAAGGCGATCCTCTGTCGCCGTACCTATTTATACTGTGTGCTGAAGTCTTATCTAACTTGGCGGCGAATGAGGGTTCCCTCCATGGGTGCCTCATTGCTAGGGGTGCGCTAACTATTACACACTTGTTTTTGCAGATGACAGTGATGCGCCTCCCGTAAAGGAGACTCACTAAGGGATAAGTGTACCCCGTCGTTATCAAGTAATAAATCTGGAAAGTCCAGGTATCGAATCCACAGGACTTATTTACCACAAGTATCGAGCTACTTGGTCTCAGGTGTTATCTAGGCTTTGTGGGTTTTGAGTTTGTTTGTTTAAGTTAATCTACTCCTAGGTTGAATTATACTACTCCTAATTAAGTTATACTACTCCTAGGTGATCTTTCACTAATGCAATTACCCGAAGGAACATGGTATGAACGATAATAATGAAGTTAGGTTATTAGGTCTATTGATTAAAAACCTAATCTAAGTCACTTGTATTCAAGGCGATTAACCCTATTTACCCTCCTGAAGTTCCTAGTGCGTGATTCCCTTGTAAGGCCGAAACTAGGTCCAAGGCTTAGCAATTTTGGCTTAATCAACTAAGAGGTCGTCAATCTCCTAGGCTCTGACTAGGTCAGATTCAGCTCACAATATGTGCCTACTAGATTTTGGGGCTTTTGAATGAGTTAAACCAATTGAATAAAGCGTAAGACAAAGATTAAACAAATAAGCATTAAACAAAATAAGTGCTAAAATATTATTAAAGATGAAGAATAATATCACAGGATACAATTAGCCTAGGATTCATAGACTGTATCAAAGAGTACAAACAAGGAAAGGTAAAAGGAGATACAAAAATCCCTTTCAAGGAACCTGTCTACTCTGCAGCCGGCTTCCTAGGTCTTAAGGACGGACCTTGAATATTCCTCGAAGAACAGCTTTGAAGGAGCTTCAATGGAGGTTGAAGAAGATGGAGGAGATGGAGAGGAATTTCAAGGGGAAATCTAAAGTAATTTATAATTAATGAAAGATCTCTAATTTACATTGGAAATATCCTATTTATAGGCGCGGCTCGGGCCCTTTTCTTGACCTATTTCGTGTCCTTATGCAGGTAGGAAGTCGTGGGGCCGGTCGTGGAGTCGTGGGGGCGGAATTGGTCTTTTTGACCAATTCCCGCAGGTCTGCTCGCCGAGCACGGCGAGCTGCTCGGCGAGCAGGCACAGCCTGCTCGGCGAGCTGGCCTACGAAGGCCAGCTCACCGCGAGCTGGCTGCGCCTGCTCGATGAGCTGGCATAGCCAGCTCGGCGAGCTGGCCTAAATAGGCCAGTTCGTCGAGCAGTCTTGCCCGGCACGCCTCTGCGCGGTCGCTGAATGCCAAAAGTGTTTTTCGCCCGAACTTATCCCTGCGCATGCACAAAAACTCCAGATAGCATTAGTCCAAAGGCTAAATTGACCTGCCAATCGCTTATTTTGAGAAAACGCTTCGTTTGGTGCGACTTTTGACGGATCAATTAGCTTCAAAAGATAACGGAATTATAATATGCATGCCATTTTGGCCGTATTTGCCTAAATTGATCATAAAACGAGCCTAAACAACGAAAAGTAAATAAAATATTTCCAATTTCTAACTAACTCACACAAAAGGATTTAAATGCGAGAATTGCTCGCTTATTAACTAAATAACGCTAAAAACCGTCCTAAAACCGTACCCAAAGATAGGGGTTTTTGACCCCTACCAAACCTCCTCGCACTTAAAACTTTACTTGTCCCCAAGTAAACTAAAAAACTAAACCCGCAATCACAAGCAAGCTAGAAAACCTCCCGGTTTGACTAGGTGCTTGACACAATTTCGAGCATCTGTAATTACATGCATTCGGAAATACAAAGTAGAGACACGATATCCAAAAGCCTCATTTCAATTATCATAGGTCATATGTTTTAAGAAAAAGGACACATGTTCAATTAAACGAGCTTGAGGGGATCGCTAAGTAAAACACCTCACCATAGGTAGTTCACTCATTTCACACAATTTTGGTGGCTAAAGTGTTTACTCTCGGCTTATGTTCTTGATTAGGATTACGTTGATTTTGCACGTTCATCCGAGTTCCTCTACTATGCTATATGACTCCGATGATATCAAAAACAGCCTCGAATTGGGGTTGTAATGTGGTTAGAGGGTTAAAGGTACAACAAGGGTTAATAGTTCTAGCGCTAGAAAAACAAAGTTAAAATGGCTTTAGCGAGTATGGAGTGACTGAGCTTTTTATTCGTTATATTTTCTTTAAGACGTTTTGATTTTAAGAACTGGGAGATAGAGTTCTCCTTCTTTTGTTCGTCTCTTTTCTTTTCTTTTTCTGTTTTTCTTTTTTTTTCAATTTTTTTTTTGAATAGCATTGCTCAATCACTTCTTAGCCTTTTGGCTTGCTACTATGATGCCATAAACAAGGATAAAGCGCTAGAAGAAAACAAAGGCTCAATTCGAGCTTTGCAAAAACTGGGTTAAGTAACAAACCAAGTGATGGTTTGCAAAAATTGGGTTAGGACGAAAGAAAAATCTACAAACTACAAAAATATAGGCTCAAAAGGGCTTCCTAGAGTGGATGAAAAAGAGAAAACAAGGTAAAGAAAAGGTTAATTCTAATGAGGCTGATTCATCGGTTAACATCTCAAATCATCGCATGTAGGTTCAACTCAGTATTAGGTGCAAAATCTGTAATCTTTCCACAAGTCAAAGCATTCACACAAAAATGTCAAGAAAAAGAGCTTTTTGATGTTCGCTCTTGGGCTCAAATTCAACTCACAGTTCTTGGGTTTCAAATTTGTGCTTACTAGTTCTCCCCAAACTCGAGTTTAATATCACATGCCTTCAATTCTTAAGTTATCTACCTAAGTAATGATTTTAGCATTTCTTCAAAAGTAGGGTCTAAATGCAAACTTTAGCTCATGCTTTTACAGATACAAGGATTGTGTCCTACACCTAAACTAGTTGTCATGCAATCTTAGATTCGGTTCTCAGCCCTCAAGGACAAATAACGAAGTTTAGATTCGAAGGAGGTTCACGTTTTTAGGTCCTAAACATGCAAAAACATAAATAAAACCCGAAACATTTAAACTAAACTAGACACGATGCAATAAAAATTTAAAAATTATACAAATTTTTGTAAGTTTGTCTACCCCTCCTCCTCGCACTTAAATCATGCAATAAGTTCCAACATTGCATATAAAACAATAAAACACATGTGAAAGAAGTTAGGGTGGAGAAGACAACTTACTAACCAAAGTTAAAAACAGAGATCTATAATTGAATTAAAAAGAAAAACAAACCTAGAAAAAGTTTAATCCAAACTTGGGTTGCCTCCCAAGAAGCGCTACTTTATAGTCGGTTAGCTCGACATGGAGTTCCTTCCTAGGTGTAAGCTTCTACTCGCGTTAGGAACTCGAACTCCTTGAGAAATAACCCGTACCTACAAAACGGATTAAGAGCCTCTAATAAGTTTAATGAAAGCAGGAGGTCGAATTTAAACATATTATGAAAAAGTTTGGTTTGCTCCCTTTTGGATTCTCTTGGTAGGTCGAAGAGAATGAAAACTTCTGAGCATGAAGCAAACCTAAACTTTTCTAATTTTTGAGGAAAAGGTAGTTGAGATACACAAGTTTTGATTTGATCTTTTATCTCTATCACATGATTTAGAATTTCAGATTTTGAACCGGGGTTGCTTACCGCTTCCGGTTCCTCACTTACCTCGAGTGATGCATGTGATAGTGGACTTGGTTCTACCTTTTTTGTCATTCCTCAAGGAGATGGCTTGAGCTGATTCCCTTTGTGGGATTTCTATGTTTTCCTTTATGCCTGGGAGAGCATCTCGAGATTGCTCTTGCATCTCATGGTTTATTTGAGCCAATTGGTTGCTCAAGTCCTTGCAAACCTCCTCGTTGATTGTAAGTCGGGCTGATATTCCTTTCAAAAGGGACAACACCTCATCTCGTGAGCTAGAGGGTTGTGGAGGAACTTGGCTTGCTTGTTCGTAAGGGAACATTCCCAATTCGTTTTCCCTGTGCTCATTAACAAACCTATTTGGAGGCCTCAACATGTTAGGGTTCCCGTAGGACAGATTTGAGTGTTGAGGTCTCCTCCAATCACTACCATAAAAGCTGTAAGAATTGGGGTTAGAATTATACCTTTGGTGATTACCCACAAAACTTACACTTTCATTGGTGTTGAGGCTCAGTTTCGCCATCAAGATATCCATTTTCTCATTTAACTCGGTCATGGAGGGATTGGGAGCCTCATTCTCCAGGGCATGAATGTATTGTCTTGATGGGATAGTAAACTCTTGAGCTTGCCACTCGACTCTTTCTCGCCAATTCATTGATCAGAGAATGCTGAGAATCAGTGAAGTTCTAGCACAAAAGTTGATAAGTAAAAGTATATAGTTATGAACAAATACAAAAGATATGAACAAGTATAGAAGTTATAAAGAATTATATATAAACAAGTATAAACGATATAAACAAAGGATATTCACAATGAATGCCTAAACTAACAAATCGACCTTTGGTTCGATATTGCAGAAGAAATAAATCCCCGACAACGGCGCCAAAAACTTGATGCGGCCTCCCGTGAAGGAGACCGATCTTAGGGATAAGTGTACCCTGTCGTTATCAAGTAATAAATCTGGAAAGTCCAGTTATCGAATCCACAGGACTTAT